>NC_142937.1:91084836-91104836 GCF_046866305.1 Octopus bimaculoides | reverse complement strand
AATATTTTAAATAAACAGATATTTACGTTAACAGAGTCAACATTTAAATAGATAAAAAGATACATTAATGAAGCATTTTAGAATTGCAGAAATAATATAGAAAAAATACACACACACACACACACACACACACACACATACATATGTATGTATATTTATGTGTGTATATGTGTGTGTGTGCGTTTTGTGTTTGTTTTTATATGTATGTATGCATGCTTAGGCGTTTTCAATGTATATCTGAGAGAAGAAAAAATGCATTGAAATGAAATTTTTGCAGAAAAGCAAATCCGAGAAAAATTGCCAGTTTCCATAATAGAAAAAAGATTATTTGAAAGTTAAAGGAACGACATACTCGCGCACGTGCGCTCACATATATACACATACATATAGTTGGATAATTAAACGCTTATATTTACATACATACGTATATATATATATATATATATATATATATATATATATATATATATATATATATACACACACACATATATATGTATGTATGTATGTATGTATGTATGTATGTATGTATGTATATATGTATGTATGTATGTATGTATGCACGTGTGTATGTATGTACGATGGTAAGTCTAAAATTGTACGTTTCTGTAATTTATTAAAACAAAAGTAGGTGTTGAACAATTATATCATTTTCCGACATAGACGCCTTGCTTTTCGATGCATTTCTTCTTATGGTACATAAACTTATTCCATCGGAAAAGAAGGTTTTCAGTTGGTCATGCTGCCATTTATGCACTGCTTCCTGCGCATCTCAGTCCGTTGCAAATCAATGGTCTCATAAAGAATGTTTCAGCGGTCCAGGGAAACCATAGCTGGAAGGGACGAGATCTGGATTGTATGGAGGGTGTTCCGGGAACCCGAAACTTAATTTTTTAATAGTGTCGACGGCCATATGTGGGCGTGCATTGTCATGCAACAAGAACACTTGTTTTAACAATAGATCTCGGCATTTGATACAAATTGTTGATCTTATTTTGTTGGTCACCATTTCACTGGAGCCTGCACCGTTGACAGTAAACCTCTTTTCCAGATAATGTTCCAGTATAGGAGCTTTTCCGCCCCATAAAATGATTTGCATAATTTTTTTTTTGTCAGCGGAAGGTTGATTCTTGAATTTCTATTTCGCTGGCGATTCCTCACGTTTTCATTCCATACTCTGATCTTTGTATTCTGGCTCAAAGTGATGAACCCTCTCTCAACTCCTGTAACTATTCTCTCCAAAAACGTTTCCCCTTCATAGTCGTAGTAGTCAAGTAAGCGTTGATAGATTTCCACACGATTGAACTTATACACTCCAATACGCGCTCTTGGCAACATTCCCGCACAGACTTAACGAAAGCGAAGCTTGTCCTGTATGGGTTCGTATGCTGAACTATGATTATTTGCAAAGAACACTCCACCTCATCGATGGTCACTATCGGTTCACTTGTACTATCTTTCGATGTGTGTACATATATCTATATAAATGAATATATATATACTGTTATATTCACACACACAGACACATAGCTAGATGTGTGTATATATATTCATATATAAACACATATATTGCTATATTCGCATATATGTGTGCGCATATGTATACAATACATTAGGTAGGCACGAGGGGTGGCCGTATTTTTATTGTCTTGGGTATTATTATATTTAATCCTGTTGCTCTGGAAATGTAAAGGTCAAATCCAACCATCCCGAAAGCATTATCAAAAACCTAGTTAAAACATATCTGTAAGACTTTCCTGTTCATCTTCAAATGAAAATAAAATGCTAAACAAAACGAAGCTCTCAATAATAGCGATTACAAAGGAAAAGTACAATATTCAAACAACCCACCACCACAATAAATAAAATACGTAAGAATAGAAAAGGAAAATTATCTGGTATAATTCTTCCTTCAATATACAAGTCTCCACACGAATAGCTAAATTATTTTTTCAAAATACTGCAAAGACACTTCCAATCCAACACAAATATTACAAACTAATAAACAAACACAATGCAAAATAGTCATATTTCACTACCAAATCTGTAGCCCTCTACAACCATTAAAAATCGTGTGTGCATGTGAGTCTGTGTGTGTGTGCGCGCGTGTGTGCAAGCCTCAAGGTACCTGACCAATGAATTTAGGAAGATTATAGTTATAAACAAAGAGAGATTGTAAATAAGGGACTACGAAAGATTTTTAATGGAAAAGACAAAACTCAAGTAGAATCGGGTTTCAATGTAAAATGGTTTGAAGAAAAGCTGCTCTCTATTCTAATACACACACACACACACATACTCATACAGCTAACAATGTATATATGGAAAGATGTAAACAAGGTGTCCTTAAATACGATATCAATACATACAGAAAGAGAGGTTTCAACCGAACATGTTCCAAACGCGTGTTGGGATTTCGCCAGTGATTTCATACTACCTTTCACTGTTCAGGAAGTCATTGCTTATAAATTCAATATTAGATTCTAAAAAATACAAAACTTATAAGTAAAAACTCAGCCTAATATATAGATGGATCGTGAATTGTTTACAGAATAAGCAAGTAGGGAGAACAATTAAACTCTAAAATAACCGGAAAAGCTGAGGGGAAGTTTTTAAAAAGAAGGCTATTGAAAATAATATTCCAATTGAAAAGAATTAAGTTGACTATAATGAAAATAATAATAATAATAAAATAATAATAATAATAATAATAATAATAATAATAATAATAATAATAATAATAATAATAATAATACGCCATGTCGCGCACATATGGTTGTGATGCATGTGCCTGTTGTACCCTTATCAGACGGGTAGTCATGATGGGTATACTGGGCTTCGTAAATTTTACCCCAGTGTCACTTTGATGGCATGCCCTGCTCTCTCACTCAATAATAATAATAATAATAATAATAATAATAATAATAATAATAATAATAATAAAAGGTATGTACAAAGTAATAAGGTAAATAATAATTTAATGTAGTAGTAGCAGGTAAAAATAGAAGTAAGAATTCTGTAGCTACAAGGAATGGTTTAAATGTGCCCAAAGGGGTTATATCTGGAAGAAATACAGCTGCTAGAAGGTTAGTCAATAACAGTTTGATAGAACAATGTTTGACACAAGAGGGACAATTAAATTATATAACGGAAAAGTTTAATTTGAGCAAGAAATATCCTAAGGAAACGAAAAGCTACGACGGTGAGTATTAGATTATGTAGAATGGTAATTATTTGCGTTAGAATAAAGGAACATAAAAATACCATCTGAGAAAGAAAAACTGTGAAAAGTAGCGACTTAATGTAAATGTGAATAATGGTGGAGATGTTGAAGATTTAATAAATCTAAGGAGAATGGATGTAGGAAATGTTTAGCAAGAAATAAAGTGTGAAAGAGAAAAACGTAATAGACTGTAATAAAGTAGATGTGTATGTAAAAGAGACCTCATAAAAGAGCGGTGTTTACACAGTGAATGATTTCTTATGTAAGGTGATAAAATAATAGAATTGTAAAAAGAGTTAATCATGCGTATCAAAAATAACTTAAGGAATAAAGTGTAAAGAAAACGAAAACACCAAGGAAAATGAAAATATAACTAAGATTTTTAATCTGTAAGAGAATATAGAAGTTGAGAGAAGTAAAGGAGAAGTGGTGCATAAAAGTTTTCGTGGCAAAAAAAAGACAATCTCAAGAGGGAAATATTAATAATAATAAAAATATGCACACAGTGACCAGGACATTAGAGTAATATAACTAATATATACGTGGTTTATATATATATATATATATATATATATATATATATATACAAACATAAATACATACATACACACACTCTCACACACACGCACGTATGCACACAAACATTTATTTATGTATGTATATATATATATATATATATATATATATATATATATATATATATGTATGTGTGTGTGTGTGTATGTGTGTGTGTGTGTGTGTGTGTGTGTGTGTGTGTGTGTGTGTGTGTGTGTGTGTGTGTGTGTGTGTGTACGAGCAATGCTGAGTGAAAAATAGCGAAGCAGAATGGACTTTCTTCAAATATTTCATGTGGTGAAATGCTTTAATATACTTCTGTCGGAAGTAAAAATAAGTTATGAAAAATTAGCGATAAGGTCATATATGGTTTAGTTAGAGTTAACAAGGATTTAACACAAAAGAAGAGTGATTTTGGTATTTACAATAAGTATACATTCAGTGATGTATACAAAATATGTACAGTGGTATGTATATCACATGTTCCGCTAAATTGTGTAGAGGAAAATGAGTTAAGAATGATGATTAAATATATTTCAAGTTAGCAAGAATTGATATAACGAAGTCATATATTTTTCTAAAAATTAACACAAGCAGAAGCTGTCCTAGTTATGAATATATAAAATACATATAGTACAAGAAAGAATCACAGAATAATATATGGGAAAATATGCACGAAAATTAGTTTAAAGAAATACAACAGGTGTTGTATCTGTATATAAATGTAGGGCAAACTTAAAATTTGAATGGATAGTAATGAGCAAATTCTGGAAGGTTGTTACGGTTACTGATCAGGAATTAAGAGTAGGGGAAGCTATACGGAGGGATTTAGCGTTTAAAAGTGTTGGTTTTATTTATGATGTTGTAGAAGAGGGGTTCAGAGACGGACGAGAGGTGACTCGATTCCACTTTCTAGCATTATGCATATTATACTTGGAAAAAGTTGCAAGTGTTTGATAGTTTTCAAACCCTTGTGGGTGCAACGGAAAATTCTTTCAGAGCGTCTCTTTGAAGCAATATGTTTAGGGAAATGTATCTTGAGTGCTTCAGGGGCATATAAATTAAATAGTATCCCGTTACCTGTGTGTATATACCAGCAATTTGCTCCAAATGCTGAGGTCTATTGCCAAAAGCGAGTGTTATTGTTGCACGAGAGTGCACGCGGTGTCAAGCAGTGCTGTTTTCTGCAAGTGCTCCACCCTTATTGCAGCCTCTATTTGTTCCACGTACTTCTCGAGATTTTTGCTCACTGTTCCCACGGCTTCGATAACTTTTGGTACTACTGCTACCTTTTTAATCGACCACAACTGCTTAACTTCCCAAGCTAACCTGTCATATCTCTCGACTTTTCTTTCTTCCTTATCGTTTACCTTGTTGTCAGCTGGGCATGCTATATCTATGATCCAGCATAGTTTGTTTTCTTTCTCAATTAAGAATATGTCCGGCTTCCTATTCTCTATCTCATGGTCGCACTGAATCATAAAATCATTTATTATTATTATTATTATTATTATTATTATTATTATTATTATTATTATTATTATTATCCTCATCATCATCATCATCATCATCATCATCATCATCAACATCATCATCATACAATATTTAAACAATATAATGTAATTCAATATAAGGTTTCCCAAAATGATTGAATT
This sequence comes from Octopus bimaculoides, assembly GCF_046866305.1. NCBI lineage: Eukaryota > Metazoa > Mollusca > Cephalopoda > Octopoda > Octopodidae > Octopus > Octopus bimaculoides. The sequence continues at coordinate 91,099,403 of NC_142937.1, read as the reverse complement.
TTTAAGAATTTGTTTTATAAAAATGACACTAAATTGATTTTTACCCAGAAATCTATTAATCAAACCGATTTCGTGCGAATGACAATTACTACAGCATCAAGTTATGCATTAAAACGCCGTAAACATCGTTTTAATTCATGAAAATAAAATTATAAAGTTAATCTTCGATGACTTCATTTGTTTATTAAATTATGTAATTTTTAAAGCTTCTGCTATCTGAAATTTTGGTATAAATGGCATTGTCCCCAAGTTTTACTGACACTCATCGTAGAATATCTGCATGAAGTGAATTTAAAGTACTCGTTGTCCGTATTGGAAATAATTTTTCTATTTGTATCCTTTTTCAAATGATTATATTTTTGGCCCCAGTAGACAATTATTATCTTCAAATAAAAGTGACTGAACTGAGTAGCGTTTATAAAGAGTTCTTTTCCTATTTTTCAAACCGTCCAAGTTATAAGGAAAATTTTCTGGTGCTTCAATCGAAAGAATAATGATAGTCAGAGTGGTTCCTGTAAACACAGGCACCGTAATTAATACGTAATACTGAAATTTTTATGTCAATGTTTCAAAATTCTATAATATGTTAAAGTCTGTCATACCGGCCATGACGAAGGGAAATAGCCCTGAAACTCGAGTCGCCTTTATATATTTATATTTATATATTTGATCCTTTATATTGAACACTCAATATTTCATCTACATTCAATACTTTATTTCATGGTGCCATCCATTTTTATGTTATTTTATTTTATTTTATATTATATATTGTATATTATATTATATATTGTATATTCCATATTCTATACCCCACATTGGTTCTGCAGGAATATAAATAAAACATAAAAAACAGACAGTGTTGGAACTCTTTTAAACAAAATAATATATTCCTCTATACACAATCATACAAAAAACCCCCTTTTTTGTATTTATTTTTACTCGCATATATATATATATATATATATATATATATATATATATATAATTTTCCAGAGGATGTTGCAACCGTTACCAATATAGCATAATAACTTACCTTAGGGGATCATTAATTAGATTCCTTAAGGGTCGTTCTTACAGTTTATATTTATATTTCAAGGTTTTTAACTTTTAAATTCGTATATTTAAAAGAAATAGAAACTTCAAACTCGATATATCCAAGATCGATTTATTTACCACTCTCTATATATATATATCGTTTGTAGAAGACATAAATCCGAAAAAAGAAGCACACTCTAAGATGTAGATATGTTATATATTAAGATGGGGAAGGGCGGTTTATGGAATTGCCTTAGGTTTTTCGTCCATAAAGGGTTTAGCTTTATGGCATATCGTCAGATTCCAAAATCCTGTTGGCCCATGACCTCCTTACTTTTAAGAGGGTTTGGCCCAACAGGTTACGCAGTTAACCACTGGTTTCCTTACATCCTACCGTTTCTCCACAATAGATGGTATTTGCATTGAAAAAGTAAATGACGTTAGCATTAACGGTAAATGTGGCGCAGGAGTAGCTGTGTGGTAAGAAGCTTGCTTCCCAACCACATGGTTCCGGGTTCAGTCCAACTGCGTGGCACCTTGGGCAAGTGTTTTCTACTATAGCCTCGGACAGACCAAAGCCTTGTGAATAGATTTGGTAGAGGGAAACTTAAAGAAGCCCGTCGTATATATATATATATAAATATATATATATATATATAAATATATATATATATATGTGTGTGTGTGTGTGTGTGTGTGTTTGTGTGTGTGTGTGTGTGTGTGTGTGTGTGTGTGTGTGTGTGGAATAAGTACTAGGCTTACAAAGAATAAGTCCTGGGGTCGATTTGCTCGATTAAAGGCGGTACTCCAGCATGGCCGCAGTCAAATGACTGAAACAAGTAAAAGTATAAAAGTATCAGAGAATGTACTGACGTTAACACTATCGTTGTATCAGCCACACGTCGACCATTATAGACGTAGAATCGAAATATACAAGAAGTCAAAATCTCGGATTAATTCCCATCCATCAAAACTTGTTTGGAATATAATTAGCAATTACTTGATTTTGGTATTGTCTCTAAGGTGTCACAAGACCGACTGGTAATACCAAACAAAACATCTGCCATTTTCAAATCGTACCTTCTTAACGAGAGAGAGAGAGAGATGGAGAGAGAGAGAGAGAGAGAGAGATAGAGTGAGTGAGAGAGAGTGAGAGAGTGAGAGAGTGAGAGAGTGAGAGAGACAGGTGGTTGGGGGAAAAACAATTTGGATAGCCTAGTTCTAACAAAGACAAGTTCGTCTAGGCTGGAATGTCTTTAATCGGAGACCTAATTTTTCATTCTAAACAAAACAACAGCAACAACAATTACAAACATTCTAGCTAATATAATTAATGTAAGTATTACATAAATATCCTTTTTTACTCCCCGAAAGGATGGAAGGCAAAGTCGATCTTAGCGGAATTTGAACTCAGAACGTAAAGATAGACAAAATGCCGCTCAGCATTTCGCTCGGCGTGTTAAAGTTTCTGTCAAGTTCGCCGCCTTAAATATTCTTTTCTACTCTAGGCACGGGCCCGAAATTTGGGGGGAGCGGGCCAGTCGATTAGATCGACCCCAGTACGCAACTGGTACTTATTTTATCGACCCCGAAAAGATAAAAGGCAAAACCGATCACAACGGAATTTGAACTCAGAACGTAAAAACAGACGAAATACCGCCAGGCATTTCGCCCGGCGTGCTAACGCTGCTGCCGGCTCGCCACCTTAATATTACATAATTATCGTTTGCTTGTTTTTGAAGATTAATCTAGAACTGAACGCGGACCAGCTGGTTTGTCGGTAAAACTGTGCGTGGGCGCAGATGTAATGGACGTGCAAGTAAACGCAAGGTCTTGATAAGTATTTCTGAAACCAGGTGAGTACAACTTGGAATTTTTATTCCTTGTATGACCTTTGTAGCCGCAAATACACTTTAGTTTGAAATATAAGTAAGAATTAATGTGATAAAAGCAAGTTAAGTAATATTTCTTTGGAATGAGTATAATCAATATTTAAAAAGGGTTAGAGTTAGAGAAATATGCAGGACATTACGTAGACAAACTTTTTAAATTATTGAATAATCAATATAATTTATATATTTACTTATTAAATTACTGATTTACTTGTTTATTTATTTATTGTTCTTGCTGTTATTAACGTACAATTTTGATGCCATGTTAGAGAATGTTGTTAGATGAATAAAGAATTAACAGAAATGGTGGTGGTGAAGAACAAGAATCGGTAAAGCGTCAGCGAAGATGTTGATGAATTAGGAGAATCAGTGGAGTGTCGGAGAAAATGGTGCGTTAGGAGAATCGGTGGAGTGTCGGAGAAAATGGTGGTCCGTTAGAAGAATAAGTGGAGTGTCGGAGAAAATGGTGCGTTAGGAGAATCGGTGGAGTGTTGGAGAAAATGGTGGTGCTTTAGAAGAATCAGCGAAGTGTCGGAGAAAATGGTGGTACGTTAAATAAATCAGTGGAGTGTCGGAAAAAGTGGTGTTAAATTTGAAGCATCGGTTGACTGTAAGTTATCAAGTTCAAATATGCTTTATTATATTTAAATCTTTTGACAATTATATTGTTAAAGTTGAAACTGCCATATAGAGGAATCAGCGGGAAGGAGAGAATCGATAGAGTAAATAAAGAAACGCTCTACGATGTTTAATTATATGTGTCTTTATTACATGGTTTCCGTTTCATTTACTTTCACTCTACGTACAACTTTTATTGAGCCGGAAGACTTGTATCAACAAATATACTGACATACATTAAAAGATGTATACACAGCAGGTGAATAATAATATTACCCTCCAGTAGAAGTAATTCAATTTTGTTCTTTTAATTGTTATATACAGTTTTTCCTGAATTCCATCGTTTTGTTTATAATTACATTTATAAATACGTTGTATCACGTCTAACACACACACACGAACAGAATCTTAGTTACGCCATCTAACTGTGACTCTTTCAACATTGAATTCACGTGTTAAGGGAGTTTCATCGAAGCATGCAAATGGAAATCCCTAAAGTTACAAATATTAATAATTGTCTTCGAAGGAGATTTCGTTTCATTGTACCAAATTCTTTTAACTAGAATGTGTTTGTAATGCTTGGTTGAAATTCTTTGTCCAAGAAGTTCGGAATGTTGAATTGGAACTTATCTGTGCAACAAAAATAGACAAATATGTGACCAGGGATTAGTATCCGTTGGCAGACTTAATTATTGCTAATCTTATTGACATATAAATAAGGATTAATTGGCAGCGTCGTTAGAGCGTCGGTATTCGTTTCCGTTCTCTGCGCCTTGAGTTCAAATCCCGACGAGGTCAACTTTGCTTTTAATCATTTCGGGTTCAATTAAGAAAACACCAGTCATGTACCGAAGTCGATTCTCTTTCTGTTTTTCTCATAAGGAAATAAGCTCTGTATAGACCTGGGCTTAACTCTCCGCCAGATTAAAAAATGCCCAAAACATACTGTATGTCACAACGGTGCCTCTTAGGAGTCGATCAGTGTTTGAGAGGGCCCAAGACATAAGTCAGGATTGCTGTATGACAGAAGGTAAACTTCAAACTTACCGAACAATACCAGCAAATTTCGATTACTGACGCAGAAGATAATTTCTTTTCACTTACAATGGCGGATTGTCTTTGACCACCGGGTCAACTCTGGAGACAAACAACAACAACAACGGCAACGCCACGGACATTTTCACCAAGAATATCAACAGCAATAACCACCACAACAACATCTTCAACAGTAAAGGAATGTCTTCGTGATCGCTCGGCTGCTGAAGTTATCTTACTTGCCAAGTTATCTTACTTTAACAACCTACCATCTTTAATAACCTGATATATTGGATAATTTAGAACTACATACCTCTTAAAATTTTGGTTGGTCACTGCTGGAATCCCTTTAACCATAGGTTTCTTCGATTAAGGGATGACCTGGGGTCTAAATAGCAACAACAGCATTAGCAAGTGTTCATGTTACTCACCTTTCTGTGAAAGTCATCTGAGCCAGTTGCTTTGTGCTGACCCACAACACGTATATGACCTTTGAGTAGCAGATCGCCAAAATAAATGTAGGAGCTACAAACATTGTAACGAATTGGTAGATACAGTAGGCCAGCTGTTGAAATCTCGGGAGTGTCGCGTCGACACAGTATATCAACATTACTTCAGTTCCATTGTTGTGGAATTTCTGAGATTCTGTGCCCTAAAGAATTAGAGAAAAACATGAAAAATTCTGTAAAAACATATTAGATTTTATGACATTGTGCGAGGTTTTGAGAAATTCTACGATATTATTTATGATAATGAGGATGGGCTGAAGAGTTCATAGGCTGACTATGAAGGAGTGATGCTAGAGCTGTGAAATCTTGCAGACGTTAATTTCAACTATTCTTAGTTATAACTGCATTGTTTTCTTCCAGGTAAAGGAGGTTTCAAAAGCAACTGTGACTTGTCTAGAAAATGGACATAATTAGATGATATCATGGTATCAATTATCTGCAGAAAAAAGGGTTTAGCTCCCAACGACATTCATGCTGACATAGTTGCTACAGTAGGGGATTCCAACTTTATCAGCAGTGTAAAAGCTGAATTTAGGAAAGGACGGGAGAGCCTTGGAGTTGAACCAAAGTCTGAACGTTTATGAGGACAAATATACGTCAAATGTATATAATGTAAATAATGTACATAATTCCTCATCTCTTAAATATAGAACTGTGTATGAGTGTATATTAATGATATTAAACTCGCATACAAGACTATATTAATTATCGCCGACATCACAATGACGACAAGACCATTCCACTGTATTATGTCAACTCTGAATTGAATTATTATTTATGATTAAAATGATTAGAATAAATAAATGAACGTACTCTAAACTCGAAGCTGTAAACTGGGTGACAACATTTAGGTGAAGGTTTGTGCCCTTAGTGGTCAGGGTGATCCTAGATCAGTGGAGATCCTTGAATGGCCATAGTGGAAGGTTCTCCCATATCAAGACGACTGCATCATAGATATGTTCACATATTTTCTATTCTATATATACTTCTATTTCGTTTCAACCTCTTAACTCATTTCCTCCCTCATCTTTTGTGTACCCCCCCCCCCCCATATTGTAATCTATCCTTGTAATGCCCCCCCCCCTTTATCTGACGTTCCGGTGACAAATATAAAATGTTATTACCATTATTATTATTAGGGTGGGGAGCAGATAATATCTATATTAAGTCGGATAAAAGGAATTTCTTCCGTTTCATTACGGTCTGAGATCAAATGCCGTCAACAAAATAAGTACCTGTTGCGCACTGGGGTTCAATGTAATCGACACCCACGTTAAAAAGTGCCGGCATAGTGCCAAAATTAGAAAGAATATTTTGAAAGGCTGTGAGCTGGCAGAATTGTTAGGGCATCTTCCGACTGGAATGAGCTAGTGAGAGTTTGGCTATTCAGAAGACAAAAAAATACTCTGTCCTCTGCCCTTTTAAATTGTTCACCACAATCATCGGTCCATGAAACGGTGATGGTGGTGGTGGTGCTGCTGCTGGGAGTAGTAGTAGTAGTAGTAGTAGTAGTAGTAGTAGTAGTAGTAGTAGTAGTAGTAGTGGTGGTGGTGGTGGTGGTGGTAGTAGTATGTATGTATGTGTGTGTATGTTTGTATGTGAGTATGTATGTATATGAGTATGTATGTATGTATGTATGTGTATGTATGTATGTGTATGTGTGCATGTATGTATGTATGTATTTTTGTATGTATGTATGTTTGTATGTATGTATGTATGTACGTGTGCGTCCGTGTGTGTGTGTGTGTGTGTGTGTGTGTGTGTGTGTGTATGTATGTGCGTGTGTATTTGTTCGTGCGCATGTACTTCCAGATAAATTGCTGCAATTAAAAAGAGCGCTTTCTTCTCTATGCAGTGTGTAGGCGCGGCTGTGGTGAGGAAAGTATGAATGAAAACATGTTAATGAATGGCGGCCAACAACTAACAGAAAAATAGAACGATTAAAAGACAAGAATGGAATGGGAGAAAGAAACAAAGAGAAGCAGAGAGAAGAAGGGAGTTGAGAAAGACAAAGAAAGTAAAGGTGTAAGAATCGTAAAAGTGAAAGAGAGAAGGAAAAAATGTAAGAGCGAGAAAGAGAGATAGAGAGAGGATGGTAGAAAGAGAAAGGGGAAAGGAGGGAGAGAGAGAGAGAGAGAGAGAGAGAGAATGAGCGCAAGTCACGTGCGCCAATATATTTCAATGTACTTTTATTTATAGCTCTTTAGTATTCTTTGAAGTACAATGACACCCGTAGAGCCATTTACAATGATATATATTCATAAGATGCTGTTACAATTGCGAGACGTTAATATATCACAATATCTATCTGTTTCTATTATGTTTGATATAAGACATATCATGTGGTGTAATATATAATATAACATGGTTTCTAAGCTTGTATCTTGTAAAGTAATATATATAGCTTCCATTTGAATATACAGACTCCGTAATTGATTTACATTTTCTTAGCCTCTGTAATTGATTTACGTATGCACAGGTGACTATATTATGTGTACATATACAAAGGAATATAGTGTTATAAACAGGAGTGGTTGTGTGGTAAGGTAGCTTGCTTCCCAACCGCATGGTTCCGGGTTCAGTCCCGCTGTGTGGCACCTTGAGCAAGCGTCTTCTATTATAGCCTCGGGCCGACTAAAGCCTTGTGAGTGGATGTGGTAGACGGAAACTGAAAGAAGCCACTCGTATATATATATATGTATATATATATATAAATATATATATATATAATGTATGTATATATCTTTATGCGAGTGTGTGTGTGTGTGTGTTTGTGTGTCTGTTTGTCCCCCCACCATCGCTTGACAATCGATGTTGGCGTGTTCACGTCCCTGTAACTTAGCAGTACGGCAAAAGACCCCGATAGAATAAGTTCTAGGCTTACAAAGAATAAGTGCCGGGGTCGATTTCTTCGACTAAAGAAGAAGAAGAAGAAGAAGAAGAAGAAGAAGAAGAAGAAGAAGAAGAAGAGGCTATACTTACCATCATGTACAAGGCCGGGCAAGAAATGAATATGGAAATTATCCATAAGACACATAGTATCTTCCTGGTATTACCCAGGGTACATAACAAACGAGACCTCATAGGATGGACAATGACGATGTATCTGAAATAGAAATAAATAAATATTAATACAAAGATGCATATACATGCATGCTTACATACATACATACATACATACATACATACATGCATACATACACACATACATACATACATACATACATACATACATACATACATACATACATACATACATATTTAGATGTGTATGTAGAAGAAAATCAGCTGAAGTCTGTGGAGGAAACAAAATGCAACAAACTTTCTAATCGTTGAAGTGCTTTTTAGTAAAACGAAAGAAAAGAAAACCAGTCCTGAAATTCCGAAGTGAGAGAGAACCAAAGAAACACACCTGCTGTTTCATATCAGCAACTGATACACCAGCAACGCTCAATCTGCAGTCATTTTGATTTAATTCCTTATCTGTCTGTCTATCTATCTATCTATCTATCTATCTATCTATCTATCTATCTATCTATCTATCTATCTATCTGTCTGTCTAAATACCCACCTATCTTTGTTCCCTCAACTACCAATATGGTCAATAACAGAACCCGTATTGTCTTCCAGAAGATCCTTATTTTTGATATTTTCTTACAAATGTTTACAGATGCGCCGCGTAGGTTTTTTTTTGAGTAGCCTTGTTCTAGGATCACTGAATCTTTCACTTATGTACCGAAATGTTTGTCCTACATAAGCTTCAAGTAAATTTGTACATGATAGTCCTTAGCCTCTTATAAATCAAACTGTATTTCTCCCTTTGCTGTTGATATATGGGTTTGAGGTAAACATTCCACAATACTTTTTACGGGTGTACAGGATTAGAACGAGAGTAATTAAGACTAAAATTAAACACGATTTTTCTTGAAAGATTTGAGACAATCATAAAATAATTAATATGGATGAATCTTAAATTTATTCGTTCTAGATACAACACAAATTCTACTTAGAGGTGTTATCTAACATCCAGCGGAAATTATGATAAAGTGAGAAGAGAACCATTGTGTGGTTGTTTGGCGTGCAATATATAACAACCAAATCACTTTATTATCGTAAAAAGGAAAGATGTAGTTTTCAAAAGACTATGTCAGGAATAAAGAAAAAAAAACCGGAATGTTCAATGATGGCATGCTTTTGTTCAAAGACTGTTCAAAGCTCCAGGCCAGTTCTGATCAAGTAGACTTTGAACAATAGCAACAACGACAAAAATAAAAACTGTTGATTTCATGAAAAGAGATGATACCTGATACACAAAATTAGATGCTACAATATGGTCATCAAGAAAAACTTACAAATGCAATCGGAAATCTATTGAAAATATCTACCAAAAATATCGACTTACAGTTTCTAAGCAGTAATACCAAACATATTGTTAAAGTAGTAATAGAAAACAAATAAAAATAAAGTTATGACGCCAAAATCGCTGACAACGATGTCAATGCTATTTCAGTTGTTGATGTTTTTGTTTTCACTGCTGCTAGGGGATCATGGCCGACTTGAATCTAGTCCAACTGACTTATAAAAAAAAGTTAAGATTGAAGGTATTCCAGTCGTGATCGTCCTATCGTTCTATCCCAGGCATTTTTGTACTCTGAACTGCAATATCCTATCTAACATATTCTGTTCTAAACAGCAGGCCAATTTGAGGAGGGTACAACTACTATTTCTAACAGTTGCAATGCTAAGATGGATATTCGTTCGTTTACTTATAGATATTAATGTTTTAATATATGTTGCTATGGCACTTTTCCTACAGACAATATCAACGAAAATATACAATTTCTCACAAGAAGTTATCTCTTTTCCCTGACGTTTTACGAGGTAAGAGAGCTCTCACAAAACATGGAGCGAAAACGGAACATGATTGATATTCTAGTTGTGCTTGGAATATTTAACTAAGAAGGTAACGTTACAGCTTGAAATATTACGGGCGATATCAAACATTAACGTGATACATATATCTACATTGAGTAGAACAGTAAAAATCATAAGGAAAAGTCGTTTCTGTCTGAAGTTTTCTGAGCTGACGGATATAAAAACCAGCATCTTTTCTAGTTTTTAACATTCAACACATCTGACTTTTTATGGCTTCTTCAGATGAGAAAGAGATGACAGTATCCATGTTATTTTATGGAGAATCACAAAAGCTGATGGGATATATAGCGGAAGAAATCAGAGACCTACTTCGAATGCTTGCAACATAGTGCATTCTACTAAACATATCCGAAGTCAAAAGGAGGTATTAATCCAAGCGACGGTTTAGGTCTATTACCAACGAACAAGCACAGTTTCCTCTATCTAATTCCAATGCCAAGGCTGTTCGGTTGATCGAACCAACCGGAACACTGGTCGTCGTAACCGAGAGCCAGGCCAGCAAGGCAAACAGTTTTTGAAGGAAAGTGATTAGTCGAAAGCATATTCTCCAAGACTCTTGACTGATGTTTTATTTTATCGGCTTCCGACCCCAGTAGGTAACCCTAACTAAACACCGCAAGGCATTGTTCCAACGCCCTACTGTCTCTATTACCCTATCGCCCTTTTGTTAATACAAATAATATAAGAGAACGATAACACTAACACTTGTAATAATTTCTCTCAGCCGGAAAGAAAGACCCTATGTGGTTGTTAGACTTATTATACATAACAATCAAATCTTCTGTCCGTAAAATCACGAGATGATCATATCTGTTCTATTAAGGTTGACCTTCAATAAATAACATCACTAACAATGATTTCTTCGTGTTACATGGTCCAAGAGTTGTAGACAAGGGATGGATTCGATTTGATTGAATCTAGTATATGACTGCTAGCTAATTTATCAACCAAGTAAGTATGGAAGGCCATCTCAACTGAAGCCGATTTGAAATCAGAATAGATGGAAACAGAAGTAAATACTGCAAATAATAATAATAATAATAATAATAATAATAATAATAATAATAATAATAATAATAAGCCGGACATAGTCTTAATTGAGAAAGAATACAAACTATGCTGGATCATAGACATACCCAGCTGACAACAAGGTATGCGGTAAGGAAGAAAGAAAAATCGAGAGATATGACAAGTTAGCTTGGGAAGTTAAGCAGTTGCGGTCAATGAAAAAGATAGCTGTAGTACCAATAATTGTCGGAGCCCTGGGAACAGTGAGCAAAAATCTCGAGAAGTACGTGGAACAAATAGGGGCTGCTATGAGGGTGGAGCACTTGCAGAAAACAGCACTGCTTGGAACCGCTCGAATACTCCGGAAGGTGCTCGAAAAATAAGGGATGTTACCTTAGTTCGCTGGTAGTGAACAGCTGACACCGTAGCACATCTCCAGCGTTAGAAGCTGTGCAAAGGCAATAAATAATAATAATAATAATAATAATAATAATTACTTCGAACAGTAATTAAGAGTATGTAGTCGATTATACATATCTACCTCAGCAATTATTTTATACAGCACACTTGAAAAATATGGATCCACCAAACATGAAAGAACAATTGTCCCCCCACGCCACAAAAAGGAATCACTAGACATTAAACTAATAGGGCTAACATCAATTTTAAACTGGTATATTTACATTTAAAAATATATAATGAAATTGTTATATACCGTGCTCAGATGCACAAAAGAAAAGAACAAAGTAAAGAAAACAAAACTCCAGAACTTCCATAAAATCGCAATAAACTGATTTAGAACAGCTGAAACGCTTAAGTCGCAGACGTGCAACGAAAGTTTTTGACACCTCATAATAGAAATAAGATATAATTCGTTAACACGACACTTTCAATAATGTAATCACTTCAGGTTCAGACAAGGTTTTCGTTGATATGATTATCTTGCTATACGGGGAACCACATGACAATACAAAATCGAAAACATTCGTAAATATTTCGAATTCTAATTAATTATCGACATTTGATTGGTTTCTGAAAAGCCGTTACAAAGTATATCACGCATTTATCTGTTCAACAGATATTGCGTAGAATATATGAAATAATCAGACGTTATCAAACAAAACCCATTTGATATTTTCATATCTTTGGAACGCTGTGTACAACGTACAAGAACAAGATGGATGTCTATTGATATTAAAGCTTTAATGTTGTGGAAAAACTGGAAGCAATTTTGTTTCCAATATCTGACCAGATTTCGTTGTGCACTAAGCCCATTAACAGCCAATTTTTTAAATTCATATTTATTGGCTTTGCCAGGTGTCAGAAGTGTTAAAATAATATATTGTATCTAAATTTTCTTCTTATGTGAATTATTTTGCAAATTATGATAAATTATTCGAAAAGTCCCAAATGAGAAATGCTGAAAAAAAGCATATTTATCCTTTTTTATTCAGTTGCAATAATAAACATTTTAGTTATTTTTTAAACTATAGTATCAAATGCGAATGAAATATTAATGAATGATATATTGATGGGAAATGCAAAACAAAAACAAAACATTTTCAAAACAGTCAATATTTTTGTAGTTCAAAAATTGCGATTTATGGCATAAAATGTCCTCTAGAATTAGTCAGAGCTAATAATGACAAACTTTAACAAGTAAATCTTGTTAAAAACATATGTACAAATGCATTGTACATAAGCAATTCACTTTAAATACAACGGATAACTGGCAGTGAGACTGTTTTCAGCAGACCCCCCCCAAAAAAAATGGGGCCCATGGCAGGCAAGGAGTTTAGAACCTCACTTTGCAAAGGCATGGTTTCAGATTCAGTCATTGGGGGATGGGGGAGATCAATGCTTTGAGAGTGAATTTGATAGATGGAAACTGTGTGGAAGCCCCACGTGTATATGCATGTGCGTGTGCGCGTATGTATGCGCGTGGCTTTGTGTTTGCTCCCCCAACTCGCTTGAAGACAGGTGTTGTTTACCTCTCTGTAACTTAGAAAATAAGTATTGGGTGTGATTTACTTAACTAAACACTTCATGCCAAAAATTTGATGCTTCCTCCTCCCTTTCCTCCTTCTCCTCCTCTTCATCATTATTATTATTTTATGTTTGACTTTTGCTTTGCCTTTGTACAAGTTGGCTCCAACTCTCACCCAGAGACCTCAAGAGACAACAAGATAAAAGTTGGTGTTATTCCTAGGATGTCATTTATTTGGTTTTGCACATAGTATTGTTCTAGAGAATGTTTAAGAAACCATAAAAAAGTTATGAGTTTGTTTCGAAATCTGAGATTACATAGAAAGTATTTTACGTAGGATATGAGCAGTTCCCATGAGCACTATCTTTTGAATTTCTACCATTTTGAGGTTTCCTGGTATCTGAGCTAGGTGGCAATCAGCCCCTTTTGCTATCATTCCTAGGGCACTTATGACAACAGGTATTGTTTTAGTCTTCAGGTTCCACATTTTGCTAATTTCTATTTCAAGATCTTTATTTTTGCTCAGTTTTTGGTAGGTCTTGACAGATACGTTTATATCGATTGGGACAGTCATATCAATGAGGAGGTATGATTTTTGTCTGAAGTCTTTCAATATAATGTCTTTATTATTATTATTATTATTATTATTATTATTATTATTATTATTATTATTATTATTATTATTATTATCATTATTATCATTGCTATTGTTGTTGTTGTCATTATTATTATTGTTGATGTTATTGTTGTTGTAATTCTTATTATTATAATTATAATTATTATTATTGCTGTTTTGTGATTATTATTATTATTATTTTATGTTTGACTTTTGTTTTGCATTTGTACAAATTGGATCCAAGTCCCACCCAGAGACCTCAAGAGACAACAAGTTAGAAGTTCATGTAGGTGTTATGCCTAGAGTACCATATATTTGGATTTGTACAGTTTTGTTCAAGTGAATGTTTAAGAAACCATAAGAAAATTATGTGTTTGCTTTAAGTACGTTTGTGTAGCATGTACGTTTGTGTAGCATGTACGTTTGTGTAGCATGTGTAGTTCTATGTGTAGTTTATATGGCATGGTAGAAGGCTGTAAGAACTTCTTTATTATCTTCCTTAGACCATTTTTCATTCTTTTTCTTTTGGTTATTTGATGACGAGCATGGATGGCCATTTGTTGGAATATTCCGGTTGTGGGGTACTTCCAGCTCCTGTGTGTCGGGAAGATTTGAACCAGTAGCAGATTTCTCGTCTCGGATCTGGTTCATTATCCGAGTAAGTGGTCCTTTATAATACGGTCTATGACCATTCCGGTTTGTATTTTGTTTTATTAACAGTGAGGCATAACAAGCTTCGACGTTGACGCTAGGGGACGGATCTGTCTGTTTAGGGTAAATTTTTTGAGACAACACCGTCTCCGAGCTCTCGTGACGTAGCTTCTTAAGGCTAGCAGATCTATTTCGAGTAAGTGGCCCTTTGTGATTCGGTCGACGACCAATTTGGTTTGTGATCTGCTTTGTTATCATTGAGGCATGACGAGCTTTGGCGT
>NC_142937.1:90987336-91079836 GCF_046866305.1 Octopus bimaculoides | reverse complement strand
TTGCAGTCTGGGGAGTTAGGTGGTGGCCAGATGTTAGGGTTGATGTGGTCGCAGAAATTATCTGACAGCCATGACTGGGTTTTCTTGCTTTTATGGCATGATGCACAGTCCTGTTGCCAGACATAGTGTCTTCCAGTAGCCACCCTCTTGACCCAGGACAGCACTACCTCCTCCAGGCACTTAATGTAGGCCTCCGTGTTGAGTGTGAGGCTGTGTGAGAAGATGAATGGAAATGAAACGTCGTCATCACTAGTGGTCACTTCAAACACTATGATGTTGACTGGATGTTTGATTTTTATCACCCTCGGTACATGACCTCAGATTGCACTGTCCTCAGGTTGACACCCAAACACTCTGAAAGGTTCGTATTGGATCTTTCGGTACGAATGCCAAGCAGTACAACATATCGTTTCCAAATTTCTGTCAGAGTGAATTGCGTCATGGGGCTGTATTTGTCACAGACCCTGCCCAACTGACCCTAGTATACTGTGTAGTCAACAATATCAAAATCAAACAATGTGCACGCGCGTAATTAAAAATATAAAATGGCGACAATTTACCCATGTGTGTATGTGTATGTGTGTGTGTGTGTGTGTGTGTGTGTGTGTGTGTGTGTGTGTGTGTGTGTGTGTGTGTGTGTGTGTGTGTACATACATATAGGCATATATTCATATCTACATACATACATTCACACATACATACGCATACATATCTGCGTCGTTCCGCTTTGTTATCTACGAAATCCAATTCAGTTGTTCCCTGGCGGATAAGTATAGAAGTATACGTAATTCAGGAGAGAAAAAAAAAAAGATGGCACACGAACTGTTTGCTGATATGCGTAACGCTTGGTGAAACTACAGTTAAGTAACGCGACGCTCATCGAGCTGTGAACGACGGAAGAGTTTTAAGTTGTTTACATTGAGAGGTTGTAATGCATAACTTATGTGGAACACGCACTATGTCTCAGCTCAAACCACCAAACTGATTTGTATTATCGTACATTCATTAATAACAGGATTAATTAATTTATTGAGTAATTATATACAATGCAGAATGCATTGGATGGTCTGGAATTTAATGGAAATGAAATACATTGCTATTCAGATCACCTAATAGAAACCGCGAACATATATTAAATTACCAAATATACGTTTTGTTGTGCGTAATTAATATCGTATTAATTATTAAACCAGGTTTCCAACAAATGTTCTGTCATCAAAATTATAGCGAGCATTCTCTTAAATTTCCCCAAACTGAAATTATAGTCTTAGTACTGCTGTAGTCAGCTTTCAAAAAGTTCGTGTTATTGATTTCGTGGTCCCTGTGATCAAATGCAAAATAGCTCCGTTGGAGATTTAGAACCTTTTGCAATATTTGAAGTAAAACCCACAGAGGATCAAATACCTGTCTTGGAGAAAGCTAGTCTGGGATCTTTGGTTACTATGGGAAGATCTATCCGGTGTAAAGAATATCCGAGTTTAGCCAGTGTTATTTTGGTTGGGAAGGACTGGAAGACGGAATACCGGAGAGTTTGGTATGATCCGGTCGTTCCATCTCTTTGTGCCATTGCCTTACTTATAAAGTGGATTGTGTGCAGTGCAAGCTCCGTTTACAAAACAAAAAGCACATAAAGTTTGGTAATATGTTATAGTGCCATTAACATGCGATTTCCACGCAGACTTTCCGATACACATGGGAGTTTGTCGCTTTTTCGTGAGTTTCCTTACTCATAAATTGCATAGAATATTGTAATATAAAGTAGTCTTGTTTTAAAATCGAGAAACATTTAATATATTATTCTATCAATTGATATATTAAAGGCAGCTTGCAAATAACGGAATCTGAAAGAATTTCGTGTCTCATGTTCTTTCGAAAAGTATTATTAATACACGTAAAAAAATGGAATAAATAACATACTATATATATATATATATATATATATATATATTTAAAAGCATTATCTTTGAGATATTTATATTATATAAATATACATATGGGCAAATTACATTTTGTTGTTGAGAACCATTTTATATATATTGAAACAATGGTATTGTGAATAAAACATATCAATCGTATTAGAAGAAATTGTAGTGAAGTGGATACATTGGAATTTAAAGCAAAATGTATGTTCTTACCAGATAATATCGAAGTAGATTGAAATAAAGAAAAAAATGCAATGAAATGCAAATTTTTGTGGTTTGTAAGCTTGAAGAAGTTATAATAAAATAAAGTACGGAAAACTGAATTTGATAAAACCTTCTAATTGCGAGTCTAAAAGGAAATTGTAAGTTGTAAGTTCAGTATTTGAATAAATAAAGTTAATGGTAGAACAGTGAGACAGAGTTTAAGCAATTAAATGAAAGCGTTGACTGAGGTATCCTACTAGATTCTAAGTCATGGGTTTTTCAGTTACTATTGTATACCTTTTATCAGAGATCATTACTAAATTGCAAAGATAAAACTAAAGTAGTTGTGTAAATTACACATGTTGAAAATGTTGTCTTTGTAAAAAAATGAAAATTATGTGATATAAAAGTTATCGAAAGTGTAAGAAAGTTACCCTCCGAGGTACAAGTCCGGGCGAAGTTGTTTGTGTAAGACCAGCAGTCACTCATGCATACCAGCCTCCCCACTTCTTGCCACCGATGTTATGCAAGAGAAAGGCAAAGGCTGATACAGCTTGGCACCTGTGACGTCACAACTCATTTCTACAGCTGAGTTAACTGGAGCAAAGTGAAATAAACACAGGAATCGAACTCACTTCCTCATGATTGGGTGCTCGACGCTCTAAACAAGACAATAGGCTTTGTTACTGTTAAAATATAAGAAGCACAACTGATTTAAAGTGTTTTAATGTTCTCGTTTACAGGGTGAGACTAGTTCTGAATGTCGATTAAATCACTGGAAACTGGAGAATAAGATTTCATAGCATTCTGGGGGAAAAGCATATATAAATCTGTATTGTGTTAATCCATTATGTTACTGAGTTTGTATAGTTTCAAACTGGTAGATGTAATCGAAGACTAATTTTAAAAAATGATGAAGTTCAGCACTTTTTCATTAATAATTCCTATATCAGTTTTAGACAGTCTGGTTTAAAAATGTGTGGTAAACTCGAAATAGGATCTTTAAGTGTGAAATATGATCATGTAGTTACCAAATTGAACTGTATCATTTATATTTAGTCTTATTACAATTTGTTAAACTCTAGAATTGATATAATTTATTCTTTTTAAGTATATTTGTGATCGAGTTGAAGATGAAATGATCATAAGTTATTTGCTGAACTCATATAGGTGTTTCTCTTTTAACTGAACAAATGAAAATCATTGTTGTTGGGTTTTATCTTTTCCTGGTATCATTTACGTGGATTTGTGATTGAATTATATATAAACAAATCATTTTTTTCTTGGGCTCATATAGGTATTTTTGTTTTATCTATATTGCTGAGAAACATTGTAAGTTTTACTTTTTGATATTGTTCTTGTGATCTTTCTAAAATTGGTTGATATTTCTTCTAGACTTAATATTTTTGAATAAATCGTCTTCAAACGGTCAGAGTAAATTATTAGGAAGACAGTTTTCATCCGCCTTAAAACCAAATTAAGCTTTTGTTATATCTTTAGAAGATTTTTCACAATCACAAAGAAGTGAAGTTTTCATATAATCATCTTTCAATTATTTGTAGAAGACATTTTTAGTATAAATTCGAAGCTAAAGGTATATTTCTTTCATTGAAAAGCAGATATGTTGTTGCCTCTTTTAAACATCAGTCTACGTTTAGAAAGAATCGTAACATGAAAGGAACTTACGAGCATAAATGTTTTTTTATTAATATATAAAAACAGAATATTAACTGGATACAGGATAATGATAGTAAATTAGCTGAAAATAAAAATCTCTCTTGAATCTTGTATGTGTCATCCTGGCCTCCTCAAAAGCTTTCACTCCACTCCACACTTTTGCTCACCATCTAGCTCGATCCGAAGTAAGGATTTCTATGGCCTTCGAATCCATTCCAAGTTATTTCATGGTAGTCCTTATGCCGTCCTTAAACCTCTTTTTAGGTTTACACCGAGAGCGTTTCCCCTCTGCAAGCTCGCCATAAAACAGCCGTTTGGATGTACGCTCATCCGCCATTCGTACAATATGACCAGACCATCCCATTTGGTTTTTCAGAATCATTGATTCAACTGAAATATGTGTGTGTGTGTGTGTACTTGCGTATGTGTGTGTATTCAAAATTCACAATTTCCATTGTTATTTTACTCTTTCCAGGTCTGTCTAGGCGTCAATCTTATTCCCTCTCTGTCTGCTTTGGCAGGATAGACACCTACAATGGGCAACCTAATCAGCAATTTTGTATCATTTCTATTTTGTTAGTACTAGACGATTTGGTTGCAAATGTGGGAGCAGCTGGATAAATTGAAAGTCAACCATTGTTTTAAAAAAAATGAAGTTGCGTGAAATTTAATTATCAGCTTGATTATTCTGCCAAGAAAACCCACTTAACTAATCCTATTGGACGAACAGACGAACGAAGAGTGTGACACATCTTTTCTTTCTTTCTGATTTTTTTTTTCAAAGTCCATGGCCATCATTAATCGTGGTTGTATTTTGGCTTGGCTGCTTCAGAAACTTCTACAGAAACAAAGAGACTGATAAGAAAAAGAAAGAGAATCACAAGTGATTTTATTGAAAGTCTTGAAAGCTGAAAAGTTTGCCTGTAGAAAAGCTTGCACGCGCTCCATAGTATAGCGTGACAAATTTTGTGTTGTTTTAAGAAGAGAACTAATTTGGCTGAATGTGCGCCACTTGAAAACCTCTTCTCTCATGTTACCAATCAGAATTATTCAGAAACTACAATTTAGTAGAAGTCAACGTTACTTGCTGGTTTCTTTGTTATCACATTAATTGGTTTAGCTCGTATTAGATATTGATTTTGCCCATTACAAACCACTAAAAAACACAACTTCGTCATGAATAAAGGATATTTCAAAAAATACATTCATATCTAAACACACGCGCACACATACATACATACATACACACGCGTATAGATACTTATATACATAAATAGGCAAATATACACACAAACAGGCGCACACATACGTACACCCACATACATACATAACTGAGAAATGTAATTTTAAACAGAAGATAATTCAATGTAAAGATGCAATCTTATAACTCTATTCAATGGCTGAAGTACCATTCAGTCTCATGTTACATACATACATACATACATACATACATACATCAATAGGCGACTGTGGTTTCGATTCTTGATCGGGGCGATGCGTCATGTTGTCGCTTATATTGTGAGAGGAAATTTGTTTCTCACTTGACTATTGTTGATATGGTACTACAGAATATTTATTTCATAATAAATATGCTATAACGTGGTCATTGTGTTATTCAAATACGACAGACAGGTAATTAAGAGTAGAGTATGTCTTATAGTCCGCTGCATAAAGGTATGTGTATAAAGCAAAGCGAATAAAGAAAGAGGCGTTCTCAGAACGTTTATAGGTTTATTTTCACCAGTTATTGAAATTAATATAGAAGTTCATAAAACATTCCAGGTGCCAGATATTAATGTACATTCAAATTGTATTCAGCAGTTGCACGGTATTAAAGGTAAAGCCTTTTCCTTCATTCTCGCGTGCTGTGGTGCTAAAGACTAGAACATGAGACAGTGATGCAAACGCGTATAGAAGCACAAGACTAAAAGAAAAATAATGTACTTCTTCAATAGAAAATGCTGCTCAAGTCTCAGGAACACCGAAGTGAAACTGGCGATGCTGCAGAAACTTACAATAAAACATGATGATAATGATAAATAGAAGAATAGAAATATCTTTTAAAACTATTGTTGTAGTGATTATTTCCATCTCTTCAATATTTCGTTCTCTTGAAAGTAGAAAATAATTTTGAAAGTAATGTACGCTGAAGCAGACCAGTATTTTTAAAATATGAATTGTTTGAAATTTGTAATCATAAAAGTTATCTCGTATCTTTCTCGTTTATTCACGCAGAATAGAATATTGTATTACGGTAAAATCCTATCAAACATATTAAAGAATAATATATATATGTGTGTATGTTGGTGTACGTGTATATGTATCTGTATGAGCCTGGTTATGTGAACATATATCTACACACAGATATTAATATAGCGTGATTAATTCTCCAAATCTTCATTTGAACTTTAACAAGATTGTTAGAAGCTGAAATAGATTTAACTAATAAAACTATCAACTGTCCAGCATATTATATAAATTGACACAGAATATTATCTTAAGATTCTTCGATTTCTCAAAATTTTTCAGACAAGATTAATTTCAACTTCACAAGAAATTCATATGGTTACTTTCTCAAGTTTCTGACATGTAGGAAAAAATTGAATTTGCTTCAAATAAAATTCAGACAATATAATTTACGTTATCAAACATTTCTTTCAGCCTAAACTGTTTTGAACATAATATGCAGAAAATACTTTTTCACTACCACTTTCCGATTGCAATACATAATTTCCGTGAAGTATTACTAAAAAATTCATATTTTTGTTAACAAACTATTTTATTTTCATTCTTTCTCAATTTATTAAAATTAACATTAAGTTAATTCAGATGAATTCAATAAATATTTTAAATTATTTTTCTTTTCACTGTTAACAATTCTCATCATATCACATTTTTCAGATAGAAAAGAATTTAGACAAAAATAATTGAGTATTAAAGTAAGTTACGTATATACCTTACTTCCCTCACTACTACAAACGTTACTTTAAAAGAAAAAAATCGTTTCTATACAAAATATAGAAGTAGTTTTGACGTTTATAGAAGAGATCTAATAGCAAAAAATAATAACAATAATGGAATGAAATGAATAAAAATGCTTCTTTGATATGCTCCCTCACTGACTGTACATCAGTTTGCATGTGTCTATCTATCTATCTATCTATCTATCTATCTCTCCGCCTGTGTGACTACCTATCATTCCCCCTCTCTCTCTATATATATATATACTATATATATATATATGTACATACATACACACACACACACACACACACACATATATATATATACACACACGCATATATATATAGACACACATATACACACGCACACACTCATCTTCAGTCGACTCGCACATGCTACCCACCTCCATAACTATCCATTCATATAGTTCATCCCAGTACATAATTCCTAAATTATATATTTAAGAAAAAAAAAAAGAATTTCCCTAAGACCATAATTAACACTTTGTAATTATCCAAGCATCGTACTGATAATTTTGATCGTGTACCTACCCACCTACCCACCTACCTACCTACCTACCTACCTACCTACCTACCTACCTACCTACCTACCTACCTACCTACCTACCTACATACATACATACATACATACATGTGTATATATGTGTATTTATATATATAGTTGAAATTTATAGAAAAACAAAAGACGAAGACAGGTGTAAAAATAAACAAGCAAGTTTGACGCTCGAGAAAATGAAAAAATCTTTTACGTTTCGAGCCTACGCTCTTCAGCAGAAAAGAATGAAAGAAAATAAACAAAGAGAGAATGAAAAAAAACTTGTAGATTTCAGAGGTCCAATACATACATATATATATATATATATATATATATATATATATATATATATATATATATATATATATATATATATATATATATATATATATATATATATATATATATATGTATGTATGTATGTATGTGTGTGTGTGTGTGCATGTATGGGTATGTATGTATATACGTGTATATATATATATATATATATATATATATATATATATATATATATATATATGTGTGTGTGTGTGTGTGTGTGTGTGTGTGTGTGTGTGTGTGTGTGTGTGTGTGTGTGTGTATGTGTGTGTATACATATCTGAACATGCAAACGGGTACATGTGAGTATGTATGAGTATGTGTATAGACATTTTATATAAATACAATATCCTTGTGTATCTCACATTAAAATGTATGCTCTATAAACTTACGAAGCCCGAAAAACTTTCAAAGACAGTTTTATGATTTAGTGATGTCTTAGGAAATTTACATTATGATAAATAAAGAAAAATATTAATAATGCTGATATTGTAAATTTTTATGTAGAGGTTCTCCGAGATGTGCAATTTCTCAAAGGGTATAAGAGGTGAGAAGTATTGACGTAGCTGAGGACAAATGACAGGCACTATTAGTCATGTAACTCTAACTGTTTAATTAGCTTTCTTCAATTATATTTCATAGCAATTACCGAAGAAGAACACCGACAATACTCTCTCTCTCACTCATACACACGCACGCACGCACACACACATATGCGCATGCACGAGCGCGTGTGCACACACAGAGGCTTAATTAGTAAAGGGTATATATAATATGGACTGCAAGATGATAATTTTATAAATGTTACATACTCATTAAAAGTCTGCCGTCAAAACTCAAACTGTCTCGAAGTAAATGTCATTGTATAGACTGGAACGTGCGCAAAACATAAATTCTATGTATTAGTTCACTTATCTTTAAACAATCAGACTTTATATAATGACATGTCAGAATTCTTGATCTAGATGTTATCTCTGCCCCTCACATAAACTGATATTGAATGCATTTACATGTAAGGTTAATATATATATATATATATATATATATATATATATATATATATATATATATATATATATATATATATATATATACATACATAAATGAATGTATAATAATGTCTAACTCTGTGTGTGTTTGGGGTTACTCTAACTCATCCCACACCGTCCAACCGATTTTAATGATTTTTGGCACATAGGTAGATCACATGCCCTGAGGTTCAAATAAGGTTGAAATTTTTCTAAAACTCGATAATGCTCAGTTGGCATCCTTTTTTGTGTGCTCAATCGGGTGTTTGAATGGAAATTCCCATAACAATGTTATTTTTCCTGCAGCTTTTGCATTTTTTGTCCGATTTTGATGAAAATCGATGAGTGAGCGAGGCTCACAATATCAGTGACAAAAATATTTTTATGAAAGGTATTTTATTGTATATTAAAGAAATAAAAAGTACAATCAAAACAAAAATGAGTAACTTTTTATATAAAAAAAGCCCAAAATATAGCTATGTTTTAAATTGCCCATATAAATAATAGACGAACGAACAAATATAAATTCACGAAATTATGTGTGGAATTAAAATTTAATAATACTTTTCATGACTGTTACCAGGAATTCGAACAAATGAATAATTTAACGTTTGAAATAGTGGGTTATCCACATACTGAAACCTCATGCACAGCCGTCACTAGATATGAATATACATATCCATCCGTTTGGTAAGATCAGACCAAATGAAGTTGAGACGACTTGCGACGCATGTCTGGATTCTGAAAGAATCCTTGTTACCGTTTGCATAATCATTCGGCCATACTGTACTCTATATACATACAAAGAAACGTACATACAGGTACACACGCGCATGCGCACGCACACACATACACAAACACACGGATACATACACAGGTACACACATATTAATATATACGCAAGTGTTCTGGAAAGTTACTGACTTAGAGGGTGTCACGAAAGGCCTGGCTGAAGAAACAACCTTCCGAGTTCTTTTACAGGGCTTAAAAATAACTGATGCATCTCTGAAACAAGTGTATGAATCTGAGACGGGAATACCTTGAATAAAATCATAATTAACTGATCCCCCTGTATTTTTTTACCCAAAGCCAGGATCTTTTCAGCACCCTCTCATACTCTCTCTCTTTCCTTTCCTGAGCGTCCAATAATACTATCCATATCACGTCCTCACTTTGTTGTTTTTTTGTTTTTTTTGTTATTGTTTTTTTTAACTATATATATATATATATATATATATATATTTAAAATGCAGAGATGCCTATAATAGGACATCTACTCGCTAGAAATAGCAGCAAAAGACTACATACCACAAAAATTAGGGATAATTTCGAAAGGAAATGAAAAATAAAAACTTTTACCAATCTATATTCTGTACCATGGTTTCAAGTCAATTTTAGTAAGATAAAAATTTTATCTTACTAAAATTAACTTGAAACCATGGTACAGAATATAGATTGATAAAAGTTTTTATTTTTCATTTCCTTTCGAAATTATCCCTAATTTTTGTGGTATGTAGTCTTTTGCTGCTATTTCTAGCGAGTAGATGTCCTATTATAGGCATCTCTGCATTTTAAATAAATGAATAATACATAGTCTATTGACTGTTTTTACTCTCGCTAGACCACTGGTGGTAAATAAAATTTCTAAAATTTTTTTTGCTACCCTATAATTTATTAATAATGATAAAATATATATATATATATATATATATATATATATATATATATATATATATATATATATATATATATATATATATATATATATATATATATATATATATATATATATATATATATATATATATATATATATATATATATATATATATATATATATATATATATATATATATATATATATATATATATATATATATATATATATATATATATATATATATATATATATATATATATAGGCGCAGGAGTGGCTGTGTGGTAAGTAGCTTGCTTACCAACCACATGGTTCCGGTTTCAGTCCCACTGCGTGGAACCTTGGGCAAGTGTCTTCTACTATAGCCTCGGGCCGACCAAAGCCTTGTGAAACTGAAAGAAGCCCGTCGTATATATGTATATATATATATATATATATATATATATATATATATATGTGTGTGTGTGTGTGTGTGTGTGTGTGTGTGTAAGTGTATGTGTGTGTGTGTGTGTATATACATATATACATATATATATATCTGTGTTGTGTATATATGTGTATAGTGTGTGTGTTTGTGTGCGTGCGCGCATATATATGTATTGATTCTACGTTAGTTACTCGAGGTTTCATGTCTAAATTATTATAAATTATTCTTTAATGAGACATACATCTGAATTGATGTGTTTGCTATTCGAAATTTTTACAAGAGTAAACATTCGAAAATAATAAAAACAAAAAGATCTTTCCGGATGGTATTATTAAGAATGACAGTTCCATGGAGCATAAATATGAAATAACTTTATGCATAGCAAGAATTCTAAATAAAAAAAATATATCTTCCAAGAAAATCTATGGAATCTATGAAGTAAACAATAATTTAAAGAAGCAGATATCCAATGATGGTTTCACCTGAAATTACATAAAAAGGAAACTAGCGCACTAACGTATAATAAATTTAATACTGAGGCAGAAATGTATGGAGCGCAGTATGAAACGAGATAATACAAAGTTTCAGATAAACGCAATGCTTAATTCAAAATTAGATGCAATGAATAAATTTATTTTTTAATCTTAAATGCGACCCTCAGTGTAAATAAAACCAGACCATAGATTAGAAGTTCTAGTTAAACGCACAACTAACTTTATAATTATGTGCAATAAATTAAATTTAGCCGTTAATCCTAAATATGATTTAATGAGCACAACTAAATTTTATAATGGATTTGCCGGTAACAAATATTTAATTTTAATGATGTCATTAGCAGGGATGCTAATCTTTTGAAACTGCTAGCACACACATATCGCTACGCTTTGTGGTGTAGAAATCATTAAATTTATCATCAATGTAGTACATAAACGCTACATAAGCATGAACGAAGTAAAATTTGAACAAACTAATATCATAATCATAATTTTATATACATTGAAAAGTGGGATGAGACGATATTAACAATTTTCTCTGACAGTTTAACGAAAACTATTCCAATTGCTTCAAATGGATGATAAGACTTGAATTAAGAATGTGAACTTTGAAGAAATGAAGAAAGCTTCAAATTTCTGATCTTCGCATAAAAAATAGACCCGAGATATTCGGAAAATGTAGACACTTTTAATAAATGCTTATGGTGTGAGAGGATCGCACTATCACTACCCGGCCAAATAGATCTACTAACATCTTCGCATGTCAATTTATAAGAGCTTCTTTCTCCTTGCTACAACCTATTCATTAACGTATGTTCGGCAGGTTACTTACATTTATTTACACGCGCGCAAGAGTGTGTATTCGCATATTATTTCTAATTAACTGGGTGGTTTCTATTTTCAACACCCCTACTTTTCTAATTTTTATCGTCTTCTTCCCCACAATTTCGTTTCTCGACTCGCCTTCCATGCTTTTATTTCTTTTCTTTTTGTCTCATGTACACTAAAAGACAAATCTCGGTTTTGCCCATTAATATTTATGCTCTCACACAATAGTCATTCCTCTAAACAGGAAGCTGCATTTATATTTTCACCCTCATAAAAAACCTAGGATGACTAATCAAGTCTAACGTCATGAATATTTCATTAACCACTAATTAAGACATGGAACTCAAAATACAATGAGTGGGGGAGCAGACTGTTAAATAGATTGATAGGGAGAGAACGAGAAAGAGAAGGAGAAAGAAAAAAGAGGGAGAAAAAGAGACGAAGCGAGAGCCAGCTTATTACTGGAGAATTGTAGAATATTTCATTGATATGATACTGCACAATCAGCCTAGTTTTTGGTGGTTTGTGTTGCATCCGTGGTGTTGCAATGTTGCCTGTTCATTTCCACATTTCGTGAGAGCGAATCTATCGAGATGAATGACGAGAATTTCATTGCCTTGCAGTATTGAATTTCAACTCTTCACATGGAATGATTACGACAGGGGTTGCGCTTCCTACCAGAGATGAACTGGAGAAAACATATTTCACCTGCCTTCAGTTAAGTAAACTAGAATCAAAATGTATGCTCTGTAAACTTACGAAGCCAGAAAAAAGAAAATAGCCCTAATATTTTATGAATAATTTTAATATTATCAAATTATAAATATCTAATAATTTTATAAGATATTTGCAATTCGCTGATATTAAAGGAAAATACGAATAAATTGATAAGCAAATAGATAATAATTAGCGATAACAAAATTTGAAAATTTTATTGTTAAATAAATCAAATTGTTGAGAAATAGATGTATTTTATTGATTCTATTATTTCGGTGTTTTATAATTTAATCAAAACATCAATATCGAAGTATTGCAGCTGACGTTTCCCATGATACATTAGCTTAGCAAGAAACTTATAGAAAAGGCAAGTCATAGTAAACACAAGAACCAAAACACTCAGTGCAGTGACCAGACGAAAGCGAAAGCTTTTGTTCTGATTGCTTACATAAAATGTATCACGTTTCACACAATGAATGAAAAATCATCTTTTCATTTCTTTCGGATGCTTTCATTTGATGGTTCAATAATCTATATAACTAAGGCGTCGAGCTGGCAGAAACGTTAGCACGCCGGGCGAAATGCTTAACGGTATTTCGTCTGAGTTCAAATTCTACCGAGGTCGACTTTGCTTTTCATCCTTTCGGAGTCGATTAAATAAGTACTAGTTACGCACTAGGGTCGCTGTAATCGACTTAATCTCTTTTTCCTTGTTTGTCCCCTCTATGTTTAGCCCCTTGTGGGTAATAAAGAAATATATGTTATAATGTTATAAATAAATGTTATAAGGTGTGTTTGCCTGTCTATCCGGAGGTGTATCTTACTTGCGAGAGTCTTTGGAGCCTTGCAATGTGTGTGTGTGTGTGGGAGGGTGTATGTGTACGTGTGTGTGTCTATGTGTTTGCACCTCCTCCCACTGCCTGATAACCGGTGTTGGTGTGCATGAAGTGTCTTGTTCAAGAACACAACACGCAGCACGATCCTGGAATCGAACTCACAACCTCATGATCGTAAGCTCGATTCTCTAACCGCTGAGCCATGCGCCTTCACACACACACACACACACACACACACACACACATATATATATATATTCAGGTACACATGCACAAACATACACAAAAACACACATAGACACACATAATATAAATAGGTATACACTCACATGCTGATAAACTCTAGGGACAAAACTAAGAAACTGTTATAAAGTTATAACACTTTGTCTTCAGACACGCACGGTATTTCAGACCAATCGTTATTCGAGTAATTTGTGTCCTGCACGACAGCGATCCCCGTAGAAATGGCTGTCAGGCAACGACGCGCAGTAGTGCACTATCAATCACAGGCTTTATATCTATATATACACACACACACACACACACACACACACACACACACACACACACATATATATATATATATATATATATATATATATATATATATATATATATGTGTGTGTGTGTGTGTGTGTATGTATATGTGTATATATCTACGTATTAATCTATATTTATATACACACACGCAAGTATATGTACATATGTATTTATACTCTGTGTCTGTGTGCGTCTGCGTATATATATATATATATATATATATATATATGTAATGTATATAATGTATGTATATAATAATACATATATACATACACATATACATATTTATATATATATGTATATATATACATACATATTTATATATATATATGTATATGTATACATATACATATATATATATATATATATATATATATATACACATACATACATACATATATATATATATATATATATATGTATATATATATGTCAATATGTATGTGTATACACACGCACGCGCACATTGAACAAGCTCACAGGAACGTACGCGCACACACCCTTTTATTCCTATCTAAAACAGGCAAATTACGACTGTATTTTTTATATAAGTAATAGCTGTTAATAAAATTCAGCATATGGTAGACATTTGAGATTGTTCAGTGTTCCAGCAAGTTCACTAGTCTCTCACCAAATCATTGGTTTGTGACAAAAGGTGACGTGATAGAACCGAGGTGATATAGTGTAGCTTTAGTATAAGGGTTCTATAATTATCTGTGAACAAGTGTCAACTTTTCATTAGCAAACTTCACGCGGAACAGAATTGTAACTATCTATGTATGTATGTATGCATGTATGTGTGTGTGTGTGTGTGTGAATGTGCATGTGTGTGTGTGTGTGTGTGTGTGTGTGTGTGTGTGTGTGTGCTTGTTGGCATGAGTATGTATGTATTTGTAATTACTTATCTATATATCTATTTATATACGAATGTATATACGAATGTATATACGAATGTATATACGAATGTATATACGAATGTATATACGTAGTGTGTGAATATGAATTTTAAATCAGTTATTGGGAAGTGACCCATTTATAAGTTCGCAATCGTCGGTGTGTGCAGTTTAAAGAGGATTTGTCTATTTATAGGGAACAGTTATTTTTTTTTTTTCTTAAATGTATGGTATAGTTTAATCATAAGGGGGTTTCTTTTGGCTACTTGTTTGGTTCGTGCTATGAGTGGTGTTGAAATGAGTAGATGGCTAAGCCCGGGGGCTTATTTACTTAATGGTTGATCGTTCTATATGCAAGTGTAAGGATAAGTGAAAATGAAATAAATAGTAGAGAGGTAGGTTCTATCTGATATAGAGTATGTTCGACAAGTTGAAACAAGAACAGAAGCGAACACTGAATTCATAGAAAACTTTTAAACGAATACAAAGAATGCACTTACTGTATGCAATCAAAAAATAGAACCAAGACTGTCAATTGGCAAACTGGTTAGATCTTCGGACAGTATGGTTTCAAATTTTGGCACAAATCCAGCAATTGCAAAAAGGTGGGGTGGGGATGGGGTGTGAGCAGATTACATCCACCACAATCTTCAGCAAGTATTTATCTATTGACCTCCGAAAGGATGAAAGGTAAAGTCGACCTCAGCTGAATTTGAACTTTGAACGTAAAAAACGGACGAAATGTCGCTAAGCATTTGTTTGGCATCCTAATGATTTCTGCCATTTGAGTGTCTTACAGAATGCTATGTGGTATTCGACTCCCTGCGCTCGGAGTTCAAATTAGTCTGAAGCCAACTTTTGCCTTTTATCTTCGCGGAGTTGAAACAAAGAACCAATCTCTGACTGGGACAATAAGACCATCGGCCGAGATGCCTTGTGGTGTTTCTTCTGGTTCTTTGCGTTTTTAGTTCAAATAACGTTAAAGACTATGCGCTGAGTATGCTTAATCAGATATCCAGGTTAATACCATCATCTGGCGCCTTCGATACATTTGGCGCCTTCGATACATTTGGCGCAGATTATTTTGTTGCAAACATTTGGAATAGGCCTCCGGTTTGCGAGTACCTTCCTCTTCCACCTATCTAATACCCAAGAATTTCTACAGGTCTTGAACATTACCTCCCCGCCCATCAACAAAAACCTATATGATATATTTTTATTTCCTGCTAAGAATTATCAGGATAAATAACTGATCCCTGAAAATATATCTTGATCTATTTATGGATGAATGTGAAAGTATGGAGATAAGATGCACGCACCATTTTTTCATAATCTCGTGTCGACCCATACTTTGTGAATGAAATGGGAGAGATGGAAACTACAGAGAAGCCCATCGGGTAGATTGCGTTTGTAGTTCATGAAATGCAGCCTTGTCACACACTACGTCACACTGGTTCAGTCGGAGAATTATGTTAAGATCACACGTGTCTGCGGAATATTCAGCCACTATTTGGACATAGAACAAATACATAATGAAAATCAATTATCGAGACAGTAAAACGGTGTTGCTAATATTTAAATTCAAATTTTATTCAGAAAGAACTTTCATGTTTGAACTTGTCTTCGGATGAACTGATGCTTTAAGTTAATATCGACAACTGAGAGTTGGAACCGTGGGACACATAACTGTTGTTTGGTGAGACTGAAAATGTGCCTCCACAAATCCAACTTTCCTCTGCGATTCGGTAACGGCTGTAGATTTCTAATAAAATATTGCCTCTGAAGTCTTCAGATTCATGACGTCATGCCAAAATCTCCGTCATTTACGAAAATTTTGTCCATGCTGAAAATACTGCGAGAGATGAGGAGGTGTTTGTAATAATGTTCTAACACTCACACGTGTAATTTTCTTTTCGCTGAACTTATAACGTTTCAAAGCCTACGTGTCCCACATACAGAAGACGTTATAAAACACAGACACACACAGACACACACACACACACACACACACACACACACACACACACACACACACACACACACACACACACATACTGGTTGTCGTCGACATACGACCTATCCGACTTAACGACGATTGACGCGCCAGCTCCCGGCAGCAATAATAAATAGTCCAGTTGAAATCTAATGGGTTTAATTCCTTGGAAATTAACCCATCTACAGGTGATGTCAGCTAACAAACGCTTCCTCTAGGCTTGGCCATCGATCGCCAATGCGGTTATCTCGAGTGCTGGATGAATATCCTGTCACAGAGACATCGAGGTAACCTCGTATTTGTTTATAAGACGACTGTTTAAGACTCCGAATTTTTTTTACTAACACCAGTATGATAGCATAATACAGAATGCTGTGTGTGACTTTTACCCGAGAATGTAAAATCATAAAACAAAGCTATGTAGGCTTATAGGACGACTTACGACCAGTCAGTCGGAACCAGCTGTGGTCATAAGTCGACGATGACGACCTGTATATATAAATATATTTAATTCAATCAGATTCTATACACTCAACTCGTTAAGCCTTCATACACACCGCATGTACATATACACTTATAGATACATACATCTATTTTCACCCCTGCATACACTTAGCATATAAACATCCCCTCACACTCGGGTTCACACTTCTTACAGTTTTGTATAGGCCTACATGCACACAGAGCTGATACGCACGC
The DNA here is from genome assembly GCF_046866305.1 of Octopus bimaculoides. Lineage (NCBI taxonomy): Eukaryota > Metazoa > Mollusca > Cephalopoda > Octopoda > Octopodidae > Octopus > Octopus bimaculoides. The sequence goes on along the minus strand of NC_142937.1, from coordinate 91,062,084 downwards.
TACCACCACGATATTCCCACATCTGACCATAAATAGAAACAAACACGTTCTGAAACATTATCTTGATAATTTATAGGAGAGTAAATAAACATACATGTATGTGTATATATATATATATATATATATATATATATACTCTAAAGGGGAAGGGAACTCTACCCACAAGAAAAAGAAACAAAACTTTAGAAAGAGTCAATTAGAAAGAAGTAACTGTTTATAAAAGAGGTGGGGTAGGGGTGACACATTAATTCATGATGTTGTTACCAGTTAAAGGGGAAAACACTATCAAACTTAGGATGCTATATTGAGATTCAGGAAAAATATTCGGGGTTCGGTTGGAGAAGCGTTTATAAACAATATTGTTATGTTGTATAAGAAAAGAATTTTTAAAAAATTGAAAAAATTCTACAAAGTGATATCATAACCAAGTGATATCATAACCAAGTGATATCATAACCAAGTTAGCTAAAAAGTGTATATGTATCATTTTAAACATTAAAATTACTATTATGCAGAATCAATTTAATACCTCATCTTTCCTTAATTAATAAATTATAAAATTATTAGGTGGTCTCTATATAGACTACTCAAACCACTTATCGATAGGGAATCTGGAAAGATATACATACTATCTACTGGTTGAAAGTAATGAACCGGAAGCATGATAATAATAGTATTATTATTCTTATTCATTATGTATATCATATCAGATACTCCATTGTCTTTATAGAGACGACCTAATAATTTTATAATTTATTGATCAAGGAAAGATGAGGTATTAAATTGATTCCACATAATAGTAGCTGAAGATAGCGCCGTATTTAAATAGATGTAATGATTGCATTATTCAATTAAATGGTGCCGCTTGAAACGGTCGTACTGCATTACTACTCGAAATCCTGTTGCCTATTTTGATTTTATTCACCCACTTCGAACTGTGCGGATAATACCGGGCTGACTTCGTGCTTCAACTAAAGTATAAAGTACTTATTTCAACTGAATCTAGATTACTTCTTATATATATATATATCTGTGTGTTTGTGTATACATACATACATACATAATACATACATACGTACATAATATATACATACATACATAATATATACATACATACATGCATACATACATGTATGTATGCTATAGAATGAATTCTTAGGGAGATAAGATTACTATTTCGTAGGACACTCTTTTCTTGATTTGGAGTGAGAGAGGAATGCAACCTGTCGTGGCATCGTGATGAGATGATGCCGAAGGTTTGCCACATATTATTAGGTCCGTTAATTTCATTTTCTCTTCCAAGCACTTCAAATCTACTTTTAACGACGATGACATACCGGTTGCGTATTTGATTGCATTGTTAGTTTGTGCAGTCCGCTCTTATTAGCAGTCACTGTTGATTTTCAGTTTATTGACTTGCAGACTAAAGCGAACTTCAACGGACACGATTCGATAATCAGAATGAACTCTGGAAAAAAGACTGTTGTAAGCTTCATAGCGTGACAACTAAGACATAATCAAGCCGAGCCTTTCGCCATTTGGGAAAGTGTATGCTCATAAATAATTTGCCATCATTTTTATTGAAATTTCTATTTCAGCTTCGTAGTCTATAGTATGACTTATTCACTAGACATACATTAATTTCACATCACTCACCATGCGGTTAAACAAGAAACTCGTTTAACTGTGATTTTCTTAACTGCCATGGTCTTCAAATTATCAGCTAACGATAAAAAAATCACAAAATTAAAAACAAATCTACATTAAATTAAATGTAAACTTTCAATGATATTTTCACATTTTAAGGCGGCGAACTGGCGAAATGCTTAGCGGTATTTCGTCTGCCACTGCGTTCTGAGTTCAAATTCCGCCGAGGTCGACTTTGCCTTTCATCCTTTCGGGGTCGATAAATTAAGTACCAGTTACGCACTGGGGTCGATATAATCGACTTAATCCGTTTGCCTGTCCTTGTTTGTCCCCTCTGTGTGTAGCCCCTTGTGGGCAGTAAAGAAATAGGTATTTCGTCTGTCTTTACGTTCTGAGTTCAAATTCCGCCGAGGTCAACTTTGTCTTTCATCCTTTCAGGGGTCGATAAATTAAGTACCAGTTGCGTACTTGGGTCGATTTAATCGACTGGCCCCACTCCCACCCAAAATTTCGGGCCTTGTGCCTGGAGTAGAAACGGATATTTTCACATTTTAATGTCCTTACATTGAATAAAGTCAATGAAGTAACAGTCGAAGCAAGACAAAGTTATACTTAGCTCACAATATTCTGTTTGGAAGAAAACCACAAAAATGAAAATTTATCTTTGTTGTTTTCACATAGAATTATCGATTATTAAATAATAATTAAAAAAAAGCATATGAAGTAAACAGCTTGAGAGGAAAGACTACATAGGAGAAACAGCATTAAAATCTTTAAAAAACATCCGTCTTTGAAAAAAAACATTGGGATAGCTGGTTAAAGTTGTTTTCTATAGAGTGTGTTTGACAAAAAGGTTGGACAGTTGGAGCTGATATTTTTGATTATGGAATTGTTCAATCAGAACTGACATTGTGTTAAAAAAAAAACTAAACATCAACAGCAACTACATACCAAAAAATAAAGGATGATATGCAGCAGGAAAATAATATCATCTTAAAAATTGATTCTATAGCATACATACATGTTTGTATATATATATATATATATATATATGTGTGTGTGTGTGTGTGTATGTGTGTGTGTGTGTGTGTGTGTGTGTGTGTGTATAATATCATCTTTAAAATTGATTCTATAGCATACATACATGTTTATATATATATATATATATATATATATATATATATATATATATATATATATGTATGTATATATGTATATATGTATATATGTATGTATATATATGTGTGTATGTATATATATATATATAAATGTATGTATGTATATATATATTTATGTGTGCGTGTGTATAAAGCGTTAGTCGATTACACCAATTCAAGTAATTGACAGCTGCTTTATTTTATTGACCCCGTTATGATGACGGGGTCAGTAAAATGAAATAAAAATGAAGAACAAATAGCGCAAGACATTTCTGCGATGCACTATGGTTTAGTGAGAAGCAAATGACAACCAGCAGTGATTCAACACAAACTTTCTTCGATAACAACAACAACAACAAAATGTGAGGAAGTCATACATTACAAGATAATAACGATACTAGAACATCAAAAAAGTTGTTGAATGCTCTTAGGATCTGAAACGCCGAGTTATCAAATGTAATATTGCATTTATATATTTTGTATAACAAAGTTGTTTCCCTTTCCCTTCTTGGCAAGAGTTGTCATTAATGCTAAGGATATATTTCTTCTATATGAGTTTAATTTAATTGATTAAAATATTTGGGCGGGGGAGCTTACCACATTAAGTGAATTATCACACACTTAACTACCAGTGTCATGCTGGGATATTATGTAATCTGCAAGGATATTTACGTAATTCTAGATAAACTATAGAATTAAATTAGATGAGATTTTTGTGTTAGCAAGAATTCAGTTCAACGAAGCGCTAATAGTGATAGTTTTAGTGTGATACGAATCTCATTCTTCAAAGAATACCGTACTTTGGTAATTACATTAGATAGCAGAACACTGAGTTATTAAGACTAAACAGTCATTTTAAGTTAATTTCCTACAAACTTTAAAGGAGGAAGTGAAGGTCAAAGAGAGATATTCTATTTACATACGGAGACACGAAGACAATGGTGAAGCCAACATAAAGGAACTATAATAGCTGACTGCTGTTGATGACAATATTCGGTTTCAAAGGACTGAAGCTAGCGCAGAAAATGGAGTGTTGGATAAAAGCCTTTTGATATTTAGCAACGGCTTATTTGATTTTAAATTCAGTCGTTATACACTCATGAATAAATGGCAAGATAATTCACTCTGCAACTGAGTCAGCTTTCATTTATATTTGTTCGACAAATAATATAAGATTTCCAGACGATTGAGAGGGATCCCTCTCAACAGCTCTCGAATCTGCAGTATTGGTTCAAGAGCCACACAAAAAAACATGGGAAAGGATGTACCTACCGACCCGAGCGCATGGTAAAAAGTGGTTCCGAGAAGTGGTTCTTCACTTTGACGTTTGAGAAGATTCTACTGTACTGTGATACAGCCACTGAAAAAGGGACCGAAACCGACTGATTTGAAGACATCCACTCAGTCGCCTGTTTCTAAAGGTTCCGACTGATCCAGATTGATTTCCTTACCTTAAGAATAAAAACCTAGGTTTGAAATTTCCCCCAAGACACCTGATGAAAGCTGGTGGGTATATCAGCCGAAAGGTTATGTTAACAACAAACAAAATGAGGACAAATATCCGTCAAATGTTAATAATGTATGATTATTATTATTATTATTATTATTATTATTATTATTATTATTATTATGGAGACGAGCTGACATAATCGTTAAGCGATATTCCGGTTCTTTACGCTCTCAACTCATAACCACCGGAAACATCTTTGCCTCGCATCCTTTCAGGGTCGATGAAGTAATATACCATTCAAGCACCGGGGTCAATGTAATCGACGATTCGTCCCGCCCCCTTAAAACTGCTCGTCGTGTAATCAAGATTAGAAAGAATTGCTAGGTTTCATTTTTGTTTCCGTTTTCGTTATTGTTGTCGTCCACATTGTTGCTATTCTTATAGTAGTAGTAGTAGTAGTAGTAGTAGTAGTAGTAGTAGTAGTAGTATAATTTTTAAGACACGCAAAATTGCAACTTGTTTTTGAAGAGACATAATAATTTTGATAAGTACACTTTCCATTTTCCGTCAATTAATTTAAAATCTCTGTTGGTTTCCGAATCAGCCGTGTACACTTGGACAACTCACATTTTCTTTGATCGCTTGTCGCTTTTCTTATCTGTCACTCTCTCTCTCTCTCTTTCCCCCTCTCTCTCTCCCTCTCTCTCTCTCTCTCTCTCTCTCTCTCTCTCTTTCTCTCTATCTCTCTTTCCGTCTCTCTTTCTCTCTCTCTCTTTCTCTCTGTTTCCCTCTCTCTTTCTCCCCATTATTCAGATGGCCTATTATTTAAAATTCTCAATATTTGCTTATTGATTCTTTGTCGTTGTTATATCCGCAAGTGCAATGCGAAGGCGCGTCGCTCAGTGGTTAGAGTGTGAGGCCCACGATCGTTTGGTCATCAGTTCGAGTTCCGCCGACACTTTGCGTCCTTGAGCAAGACACTTTATTTCACGTTGCTGCAGTTCACTCAGCTGGAAAAATGGGTGGTGGCTGTAATTCAAAGGGCTGGCTTTGTCACACACGCACACACGTGCGCACGCAAACACGTATATACATATATATGCATGCATGCGTAAATGCATTTATTCATGCACACAATATGTATATTTATATATAAAGCCGAAACGATTGTAGTGCTAATAAAGTTTCTAGTCTTCCGTATCAATCATTTAATATATATATATATATATATATATATATATATATATATATATATATATATATATATATATATATATATATATATATATATATATTTGCATATATATATATATATATATATTTGAGTACGCGTATGTGTGTATGTACGGGGGAGTATATGTGTGTAATTATCTCTCTATATATAAATAGTTTACATAACTAATTTTAAATGTAGTGTTTGTCTTTTCTGTGGCTTATCAAAGATTCACGAAAGCAAAATTATTAGTGAAGCATGAAAATGCGCATTAATGTTCTATCAGTAGACGATATATATAATTAAGAACAATAATATCTGACCCAACATCTGATATCCACCGTCTGAGTACCATTTTCAGCTTCCTATCTATGTGCATATGCATACCTATAGATACACACACACACACACACACACACACACACACACACACATACATATATATATATATATATATATAAACATATATATTTAAATATATATATATATATATATACACATATATATTCATATCTACTTATATATATATATACATAAACACACACACACACGCACACACACATACACACACACACACATATATATATGTACATATACTTGTGTGTGAATGTATGTACATATTAAAGTCTAAAAAGTTTTATAATAGTCACCTTCCAAAAGTTATCAATAAAAGAACAGTTACTTTTATCTTTATGAAGTGACTTTTTGCATAAGAATCGCTTGTGTAACAGAAGCGATAAAATACTGGCTGAAAGATTATATAGAGCAATTACTAGAACATATAGAAAAATAATTAATAATTCAAGAATTAAAATATTTTGTTCAAAATAACTTATTCATATTTGATATCAACTGTTACCAACAAATATTCAGAACTGCGGTGATGACGGAAGTAGCCCCAGCTTACGCAAAAATTAATTATGAAATATTTAGAAATTAGAAAATTCTGTTCGCTTAAAGAAAGCTTGCAGTATGTATACAGTCGCTACCACTCACATCCTGCCATCCAGACCTACAACAATGTCACCCTGCCACCTGATCCAGTTAGATAACAAAATTGTTACTTCTCATCGTAATGGTCAAAATTACGTGCAAATATGTGCATTCTGAAAATTCTCATCTCAACAACTACAACATTTGCCTAGTACCAAGAGGTTGTTAAACAGCTGATCTCGTGTCGAAATCGACTACATGTCACTTACATTTATAAATTACAGTTAGAGTACTGCTATGTCTGCCAAGGAAAAGAAAGTGGCAAAACTCATTTAGCTTTTAATGATTTGAATGTATCTAAGTCTGTCTGAATAATTAGTTTTGTAGTGAATTGATAAAGTGCTTGACAACATCCTACCTTTTATTTCAAGTGTCGTCTTACTGCCTACCTTCTCCTTCAAAATGCTATTCTTCTTTGCACAACAGTGAAGTTGGTGAAGTGAGGTTCTGTTTGTGTTTGCTTATTAGTCTTCTTGCTCTCGAGTGTGATATTTTTGTATTTTCTTTTACGTTGTAGCTGTGATTGTATTTCTAATTTTTAGTTATGTTGTTGTTCGTGTGGTGGTGAGGTGGTGACTGATTGGTGAGGTTTCCGCCGTTTTTTTTTTTTTCTTTTTTGCTTTCATCTGGGAGCGACCTGTTTCATTTTCCCATTCGCGCTGCCAAAGCGACGACTTTGTCTTACCCTCGTCTTATAACGAAGGATCGGAGTTCACGAAGCCAGAGATAATATAAATACGTGAGAAAGTGCTTTTTGTGCTTATTGTGTCGCGGAAAGAGGAAAGATTTTATTTATTGTAGTGGTGATGGACTTGTTTTTAATCTCTGAGCTGTGGTGTCTGACTCACTTGTTAGCATTATTATTGTTTGGGGGAGCCTTCTGTTGTTGTTGCTGCTGCTGATGTTATTGCTGTGGCTCTTGCTGAGACTGTGCGATTGCTGCTGTTGTAGTACCTGACAGAGGTGCTTTGTTGCTGCTGTTGTAGTACCTGACAGAGGTGCTTTGTTGCTGCTATTGTACACCTTCTGGTAAATGCTGATGTTACTGTAGTTATTGTTACTGATGTAGCGTTAGCAGCAATGTGGATATGTTGTGGGCAAACTTTAACCCACATTTGGTATCTACGTCTTCTGCCTTGTGCCATAAAATGAAGTTGGTGTAAATTTGGGAGCTCTAAAATATCTGCAGTTTTGGCCAGGATTTCTGTTTAAACCTGGATGAGGACTACATACACAATTTCAAACCAGTTGTTCTGGCGATGCTTTTTTCATGTCTTCAAACACATTTCCTTTCTCTAGAACAGCGCACGACCCTGACTCTACTCATTATATTATAATCTCCAGTTGTAAGTGTTTGTAGCGATGGTGGAGATGGTTTTCAGCGGGTTAATACACTTAGTTTGGTGGTGGTGGTGGTGGTGGTGGTGGTGGTGTACGTGGTAATTACGTTTCGTTGCCAATGACTTCTTCAGTGCAAACGAAAAAGGAAAACCACCAGAAACGCGGATAGCATGTTATGTGTGTGTGTGTGTGTGTGTGTGTGTGTGTGTGTCTGTGTGTGTGTGCATGTATGTGTGTATGTATGTGCATGTATATATGAGTATGCGTGTACATATATATATATAGACAGAGAGAGAGAGAGAGATACAAAAAGAAAGACAGACAAAGTGAGACAGACAGAGGCATAGATTATACAAATCTCTATAAAATATCTCATACGAAAATTTAATAATTATCTCGAACTATGTTCTATAATCTAGAAATTTACGTGTTTATTTTGAGCGATGAATCATTTGCTTCTTCGTCCCTGGTAATATGGTTATAGTACAACTTTCGGAGTTCTCTGCTTACTTAGAGCAAGACTATGTGATTCAGGTTAACATTACAGTTTGCCATCAGAATATAAATTTTGCTGTAGCCATGCATTACATACATACATTGTGCAAAATTACATTCATGCATGAATGCATACACACACGCACACATTTATATATATATCACATTAACTTCAACGGTTTGCCTTTCTTTTGATATTCCAATGTCGTGTGAGATAGCTGGACATGGTGATATAGCACTAGTCTCACCGCATAGACATACAGGCAACACAAACTTATACAGTCATATATTCACACACACGCATATATATATGTACGCATATACATACTTACATGCATATATATTCAATATATATGTATACATATGCATATATACATGTAATATATATATGTATATGTACACATACACACACATATTACATGTATATATGCATATGTATATGTATATGTATATGTGTATATACATGTGTGTGTATATATATATTTAATATAAGTGCACATATACAGGGTGTGTAAGATATTTGAAAACAGATTTATGCTTATAAAAAAACAGCTATATAATAACAGATAATAACTTTATCAAAAAATGCTATGAGGATAAAAATAAACCTTCATTTCAATAATGCTATTCAATAAAGCCACCTTCAGCTTCAACAACTGCTTCTATATGAGATCTAAATCATCTCCATGCTCGAATCAAGTGTTCCTGCTTCGTTTTGGACATTACTCTGACTATGGCAGATTTCAAAGAATATTTGGTGTTATGGGCGTCTTAATTGACCTCTCTCTCAACAATGCTCCACATGTAATAGTCCAATGGATTAAGATCTGACGAATTAGGAGGCCAAATGTTAGGGGTTATGTGATCATGAAAATTTTTTCAGCCATCCATTCCTGTGTTACTAGAGCCATGTGTGATAGTGTAGAGTCTTGACGAAACACATATGGTCTTCCATTGCATACACTTACTTTCCAGGGCTTAACAGCTATTTCCAGAACCTCAATGTAGGCGGCAGAGTTATCTCTAAGGCCTTGTGGAAAGATGTAAGGAGGCATCACATGTCTTTCATTGCTGACAACCCCTAAAACCATGACAGTTATAGGAAAGAAGTAAAGGAAATAAAAGAAAAAGAATAAGAAAAGTAGAGAGAGGTGGGAAAATAGATAGAGGTAGAGAGAGTGAAATGCTTGGCATTCCTATAAGTATCTAACGAAAGTTAGATACTTCGTTCAGCTTGCTAAACGCACACATAAAACAGCATGCATATCTCCCTAAATAGAAACATACATAGAAATACACACACATATATAGACACGCATACAAATATACATATATACAAATATATTACAAATTAAAAGGGTAAAGGTTTATCATTTCTGAACTTCGGTATATGGTGAAGCAAATATTTGCTGATCCCTTAATTATGTTTATATACAAATATATATATATATACGCAAATACTTGCCCATATATATACACACATACATACATACATGCATACATACATACATATACACATACATACATATACACATACATACATACATACATACATACATACATACATAAATACATACATACATACATATACATATATACACATACCTACAATACATACATAAGCAAAGTGTTTTTGCTTTCTTTAAAACTACTATAGTCAGAGACCGAGAAAGCCTTGTGAGTGGATTCGGCTGACAGAAATGGAAAGAAAGCAGTCGTGTGTGTGTGTGTGTGTGTGTGTGTGTGTGTGTGTGTGTGTGTGTGTGTGTGTGTGCGTGTGTCTTTGTTTGTCTCCCACCACCACTTGACAACCGGCGGTGCTCTGTTTATGTGTGTGTATATATATATATATATATATATATATATATATATAGAGAGAGAGAGAGAGAGAGAGAGAGAGAGAGAGAGAGAGAGAGAGAGAGATAGAGAGATAGATAGATAGATAGACAGACAGACAGACAGACAGACAGATAGATAGATAGATAGATAGATACACAGACAGACGGAAGACAGACAGATACATACATACATACATACATACACACATAAACAGATAGTCTGAAGGACAGATAGGCAGATTTTATTAGCGAAGTCCAATATTTTACATGAAACTAGAATTTCATGCAAAATTGTTATTTTCATTAACATGTTTGAATTACAGTTGTTTGGTGCGAAACTCGATCTCAGATAAATCAAGCCAGAATGCTTATTTAAACGGTTTTAGCAGTTTTCGAGTCTTATTTCCTTATAGTATTTACCTTATTAGGTGTCACAAAGATTCGTTTTAGATCTACTGCTTTGTTTCTGACATAGATGACTAAATTTTAATTAAGTTTGTTCTTCGTTATGTAAAGGAGAAATTTGGCAATCAGTGTTTTTCTGGGATCAAGCAAAATGTGTTATGTTTCTTTCAATTTTCTTGTGAATGTAAGATTTGTAAGTGCTACTAAGGTTGATCATTGGTTTGTTGTTCTTGTTGCTTCTGTTATGGTTGTTGCTATTTCTGTTGCTGTTGGTGCTGTTGTTGTTATTTTGGTAATAAGCCAGCTCTATCCGAGCAGATCTCTGATCAAAGGTTTTCTACTCATGAGCAAAGCGCCTTTTCTTTCTTTAAAACGGAAGAGTGTGAAACGAGAAACATTCAGCTGCTATTTGGAGCAGATCACCGAAAATGCAATTGTACCAATTGATTTTTATCAAATATATTGCTTTATATTGGTTGCAGAGCGTTTTCACTGTTATGTTATTCTGGTTCAATCATCTAAATCGAACTCCCAAAGTTGTGACCAAATTATCCTCAAATCATAAAAATTTCAGGCCTTGTGCCCAGAGTAGAAAAGAATTTCATCACGCTTTCTTATTTTTAAGTGTTACAATTAAAATACTGCTATATATATGTGGCTGGCTCCGTAACTTTCCATATATTTTCTCACTTGTCTTTTTGCATGAAAAGGAATCCGATGAATTGATTACTTTCTTTGTGTAGCTAATTTGGAAAAATTGACACGCAATATTGGAATGTCATTCTTCTTTTGATGATGACCCCGCTATGGGGTCATCTCCTTGTTTGAAATCTTGCGCTTATAAAAAGAAATCCATAATGTTTTTAAAACCACACAGATCCAAGAATGCCATCATAATGTTCACAGTGAAAGAGAAATCACAAATAAGGCAAATAATGGAAAACAGTGTTCGACATCTTTCGACTTGTCAACAACATCGTCCATCGAAATAGGACGGTGAAATGATGATATTTATTTGAACAGACGAGGATAACATTTTCCCATCGGGCTAGGGCTTCGATGATCTCATGTATATATACATATACACATATATATATATATACATATATATATATATATATATATATATATATATATATATATATATATATATATATATATATATATATATATATATATATATATATATATATATATATATATATATATACATATATATATATATATATATATATATATATATATATATATATATATATATATATATATATATATATATATATATATATATATATATATATATATATATATAACCAAAATTGAGTCTAAAGGAATATATCGCCCTGGCAGTTACTGTGTTTCCTTTTAATTTGGTTTCAGATGCCAGCTAACCACAATAATTCTTTCGTGATTTCCGAACAATAAGTTGTTCGGCTCTGGTAACTTTTATCGCTAGGTAAATTCGCGTGTCCTATTCAGAACTGCATAATTTCCCTAGAGTAAGTAAGTAATAGTGTTAATAACGATTAGGGGAACGGAGACATTTACACATCTATAATTCCATTTAACAGTTAGATAACTGTTAAAAAGAATTATAGATGTGAAAAATCTCCGTTCTCCTTACCATTATATATATATATATATATATATATAAGGATAAGATCGTTATTCAAAATACCGATCTTATTCGGTGGACAGCATGGGAATAAAAACCTCATAGGTAATAATTATTATTAAAATTATAATTAAGGGTATCTGAGAGATACTGCCATGCTAGATATAGCAGCCAAAACTTGACTCTAAAACCACATTAAATGTTCATACAGAGTCAAGTTTTGGCTGCTATATCTAGCATGGTGGTATCTCAAAGATACCTTTAATTATAATTTTGATAATAATTTATATATATATATATGTATGTGTGTGAGAAAGTTGGTATGTGACAGCACGTGGTTGGATGTATAAAAGATAATAAGAGTGAAAAAACTACAGAAGGCTTGTGTTACATGGTTAAAGTATATATTTAAATTATGTCAGAAAAATGTTAGAAAAATGTTATAAAATGTTTTTGGTATATAAACATTGTATTTTGAGAAATAACCGGTTTCGTGTTGTCTTTTCAAATTTCTCTACTTCATTGTAACGTGTTCGTTCCAGTCTGAAAAAGAAGAGTTCTAGATAGGGGGAGGTAATTAGGGATTTCTTCCGGTATAGGGGAGATAATCGAAATCTAGGAGGTGGTAGAATTTGATTAATTTACCATGGTTTTGTTCTATATTTTTTTCCCTTTTTTCTCAGTGGGGTGTTGAATTTCCTTATTTAAATGTGTTAGCAATGGTTAAGTTTGGGTTTGTATTTTTGAATGAAAAAGGTTTCCTTATTTAATCTAATCTGTGTTGGTGTTTTAATGGCACATTGATAAAAAGGAAAGATTATAAATTGTGGTAGCATTTGTTTTGCGCATTTCTCAATATGATCACTAAAAGGTATCATTCGGTATTCTGGGTATGCAATCTGGGTATGCATCTACGTCTGAGCGATAATCCTGTGGACCCTATGTAGTTCTCGTGGCAGCCCGAGCATCTTATTACATAAATAAGATTTTCTGAGGCACAAGTAAAGTTAGATTTAACTTTGAATTTGTGTCCCTCTTTGAAGAGGTATTCTGAACCTTCTAGAATGTTTGGGCATGTTGCACAATTTGGTCGACCACATTTGTTTACTTTCGTATCTGTTGTTTCGGAAAATAATTTTGCCTTTGTGAGGATCTTTTTCAGTGATTTTGGTTGTTTGTGGCTTTTGATGATTTTGTGTGTGTGTAAAATTTCCTTTAATTTGGGGTCCTTATGTAGCATTGGTATGTTTTGGGTGATGATGGTGAAGGCTTCTTTGTTTCTGGAGTTGTATGTGGATATGTACGGCAGTATTTTCGGGGAATGTGTGTTGCTGTGTTTAACTTTTCTTAAGTTTTCTATGTTAATTTGTGATGCACGTCTGATTCCATCCTCTATGAGTTGAACTGGGTAGTGTCTGTCAATTAGTGTGTTTTTGAGTTCTTGTAGTCTGTAGTCTCTAGTATTTTCTTCTGACACTATTGTGCATATCCTTCTTGCAAGGTTGAAGGGGATGTTTGTCTTGGTGTGTCTTGGATGGCATGAATCAAATAGTAGATATTGTTTGGCGTCTGTGGTTTTGTAAAATATGTCCGTTTCTATTTTTAGGTTTACTTTTTTAATTAGTATATCCAAGAATGGGAGCTCCTTTTGGTTGTACTCCATTGTGCACTGTATGTTTGGGTTGACACTGTTCAATAGACTTTTGAATTTCAAGAGTTCATCTGTGTTTTCATTCCAGAGTATGAAACAGTCGTCCAGGAACCTTTTCCAATTTTCTTTTATGTATTGGGAAAGGGTGTTTCCAAAAGTGGATAAAGATTCCTGGTATATTATTATTTCCAAGTAACCCATTGTTAGGTTCGCAATGACTGGAGCTGCCCTAGTGCCCATAGCAATTCCGGATTTTTGTCGGTAGAAAGTATTGTCAAACATGAAGTGGTTGTTTCGTAAGATGAATTCAACCGATTTAGTAATGAATTCTTTACTGATCCTGTTTGGGATTTCTTTCGGGAATTGATCCAGCCAGAATTGAATTGCAGATTGCATACCCAGAATACCGAATGATACCTTTTAGTGATCATATTGAGAAATGCGCAAAACAAATGCTACCACAATTTATAATCTTTCCTTTTTATCAATGTGCCATTAAAACACCAACACAGATTAGATTAAATAAGGAAACCTTTTTCATTCAAAAATACAAACCCAAACTTAACCATTGCTAACACATTTAAATAAGGAAATTCAACACCCTACTGAGAAAAAAGGGAAAAAAATATAGAACAAAACCATGGTAAATTAATCAAATTCTACCACCTCCTAGATTTCGATTATCTCCCCTATACCGGAAGAAATCCCTAATTACCTCCCCCTATCTAGAACTCTTCTTTTTCAGACTGGAACGAACACGTTACAATGAAGTAGAGAAATTTGAAAAGACAACACGAAACCGGTTATTTCTCAAAATACAATGTTTATATACCAAAAAGATTTTATAACATTTTTCTAACATAATTTAAATATATACTTTAACCATGTAACACAAGCCTTCTGTAGTTTTTTCACTCTTATTATCTTATATATATATATATATATATATATATATATATATATATATATATATATATTTATTTATTTATTTATTTATATATATATATATACTCACATATGAAGGCATACACACACACACACACACACACACACACACACACACACACACATATATATATATATGTATGTATGTAATAATTTCATTGATGCGTAAGGCCTGGAGTTTAATTTCTTAAGCCTCTCCACGCGTTCAGGCTGTCTGATAGATAGTAACTCGGAGATTGCTTGTTATATCAAACATGTCTGGAAATTCACAAAAAAAAAAACGGTGCAGATAACTTTTACGCATGATTAAGAAGAAATGATCTTCGATTTTATGCCTATGACACCTCATCTGTCAATAGCTACATCATGTAGCTACGCTCATGGCATCGATTGTCGATGAAACACTTGTAAATCAATGAATTAAAACTTGTTCACTGCATTTTCTTTATTTTTAATTACAAACACAAACACACACACACATCAACAGCGTATATAATCCGTTACAGACAGTCTGGATGTTTGTTATCGACATCTCGAGAGTGCCTTCCCAAATCACAAGCATATGCAAGCTTTATATTTTGTGTGTAAAAAAGAGATGAGAGATTGCACATAACCGCAACCTCTTCTCCCTTGCTTAACAATGTTGTGTCAGCACACTAGCGCTGTCTTATTTGTTACCGTCCCAACAGTCGCAACAGAAACATATGTGAGCACAGACTCTACCAGTGATATCCTGGCACACACACACACACACACACACACACACACACACACACACACACACACACACACACACACACACACACACACACAGGGTTTGTGTCTTCATAACTGAACAACTAATTTTTCCTGTACTTTTTGTCATTAGCTGTTTTAAGCATTAATCTGATGCGTCTGTATTAACTCTTGCTAATCTTTTCTTTTGTTTGCTTTGTTGTACACCATCTACTTAATTAATTCCTAAGTATTTATATGTCTCATTTTGGTCTACTTCGGTTACGTCTGTTCTTTTTTAAGTATTTAATGTTATTCAATGTTTTTTTTATTAATTCTCTTACGTTGATATTTGGCTTTTGTGTGTTGTGTGTGTGTGTGTGTGTGTGTGTGTGTGTGTGTGTGTGTGTGTGTGTGTTTCGCAAACAGATTCTCAAATCAATTCTATTAGCAAAACCGTATATTGTACGTAGCAGTTTCTCCCGTTGTTTATCGTCTGCAACATACAGCTCGTGCTCATCCGTGTACAAAATATAATTGATTTTCCTCCGGATTCTGTTTTAATTAAATGTATTAACGCCAGGAAGAAAAAGAGTGCCAGAAAGAACACCTGTAGGATATTTCTCTTCCAATAAAGACGATATTAGTTTAATAATTCTTTCTTTTGGTTGAATCTACAGAATTGTTTACTATTTATTCAAAACATATTTGATGTATCTGTTTCTTTTGGGAGTAGCCTACAAATGGTTAATCCAGACAAGATTCACGTGGACGGAACACTGTGTAAAGCCTTCTGATAGTCATTCCATGCGATGCTTTTGTCCTTCTTCCTCCCTCTTCCTCGTTAAACATATTTGTTTTATTTTAGAAACACTAGCTAACTTGTCTAACATTATGTTTTGTGGTACGACATCTACTGAATACATCAACTACCAAACATGACAGGTTTCGAACGTTTTTGTAAATATGAACCAGAATTGTAATTGCAAATTTGACAAACCTTGAGAAAAAGGATGACACTTAAACAAGCAAATACTTTTGCATTACACAGACAAAAAATATATGTCACACAAATTGTGAACAGTAAACAAGATTGTAAGAAACGCAATTATTCTGTTGCCTCAGATACCTTCAAAAATATGATTCACAGTAAAAAGGAACTATTTAACAGGTATATCACATAATTTTTTGCTTTCTTACATGACGATTCCACCAAAAAGAAAGCAAGGGAAAAGCAACATACGTCTGCCAACCGAAGAACGGGAAGGTTTTCAGTATGCTTTCAATGGAACAGCTGAAAGCAATCCTATTTGTTATGTGGGATTGTGTAGTTTCTATTGATCGAGAAAGATACTTATGAGACTATAATATATACCTAATCTTCGATTGAGAACAAGACGAATCTACAAGCTGAACTGGTGCATTACACAATAATTCATAAACTCATAGTGCTGTAATAATCGGGGCTGCAGATTACAAGAGTCATAGTCAGATACGTTGCCAGTGATATTAACTCTGATCTTGTAGTCACTTTTTTGTTACAAACGAGCAAGTCGTGGTCATGATTGCCTAGGTAACCAGGGACCATATGTTATCGGCTATGGTATGCATGACCACACGTCGGAACTGTAATTCATTGTAAGAGCAGAAAGACAGCCAATGCGATTACTGGAATGGATCGAGGCTGAAGGCACAGGTGTTATACATGTGGCAGTAAGAATCACTTGAGACTCTTCGACCTTGAGAAGCTGGAAAGGCTGAGGAAGAGAAAGGAAATAGGGAACAAAAGATCAAATTACGACAGGAGAAACTTAAACTCTGCCCTTTCTAGAAACACTCTGATATCAGATCCGAAAATGTGCAAAATGACTTATCTCGTCCGGGTGCCAACAGCTGATGGTCATGAGACCGACTACCACTGAGTTCAAATTCAGTTGATGTCAACTCTGCATTTCATTCTTCGGGGTCAATAAAACAATTATGTTATGAACTTCATTGGCTTGCAGTTGTTTCTGCTATAAGGTGCAATGCACTCACAGATGAGGGCCTGAGTATCACCCTTTAACTTCATCGGAACTTCAAAAATGTTTATTCCTTTGTCGTCCCAATTTCTTATTATCGTTTATGTTAACATT
Source organism: Octopus bimaculoides (assembly GCF_046866305.1). Classification (NCBI taxonomy): domain Eukaryota; kingdom Metazoa; phylum Mollusca; class Cephalopoda; order Octopoda; family Octopodidae; genus Octopus; species Octopus bimaculoides. The sequence continues at coordinate 91,044,485 of NC_142937.1, read as the reverse complement.
TGCTGGGCAGCTGATTTCCACAACTGTGCAGTCTCTCTTCTCTATCTCAAATCATTTTATCAGGTCTGTTGTGCTTACATTTTATTGAGATCTTCACTGGTACTTTCCACCAGTGTATGTTTTTTTTTTATATATATCTGTTCTAGATTCTTTCTCTGAAGAAGGAGATGGTTTCTAACAAAGATACAAAACTCCATCGTTGGGGTGTAGACAATGAAAGCAACGTCACATTTCAAACCTGAGAAAAGCCTTGCATACTTTTAATGTTCTGCTTACAGACTGTATTTGTAATGTGTGAATCAGTTGAGTGATTTCCTTTTCTGAAAATTCAAGCTTATTCAGACTGACAGGCATTTACTTACAAAACCAAGTGCGTCAATTATTAATCGTAATCCGGATATAGAAGATGGAGGTGTCCAAGCAACTGTCCATGATTATCTTCTTTCTCTTTGATTTTCAGAGAGATATTCACTTCAGCAGAACAGCTGACCTCTGTCTATGTATGTATGTATGTATGTATGTATGTGTGTGTGCATGTGTGTGTATGTCTGTATGTATATATATATATATATATATATATATATATATATATACGCGCGCACATGCACACATACTTTTCTTGTTTGATATTGTTATTTTTTACATAGATGTTTATTTTGTTTTTTGTTTCCGAGTGTGTGCGTGTATGCGTGTGTGTGTGTGTGTGTGTGTGTGTGTGTGTGTGTGTGTGTGTGTGTGTGTGTGTGTGCGTGTGTCTGTGTGCACTCTCTCACACACACAGACACATACACATACGCAAATATGTACATATTCTACTAATCCTTGTGAGTGTAGTGAGCGGGCAGGTGGGCTTTGACAGAAACGGACATTCTTTGTAAACATTGGAAATCTGAAATACGTGACGTTGAATTCAAAATCTGTTATTGTGCAGCGGTAAAAAGATTCAGAAAGATATTAAAATGAATATGCAGTAAGACAACAGCTTATGACAAATAGTTGTTCTCCTTACTCTTAAATAGTTCATAACTAATATAAACAACTTAGTGACTGTTATACACAGTGGAAAGAATCTAAAAAATGCAATGGGTTGCTAGAAACATGAGAACGTCATGCAAAATAAATTTATTGTATTTGTTCTTATTCTTAACAATGTAAAGTTCAAATCCCGCCATATGACATTGGCAGAACGTTGGGCGAAATGCTTCGCAGTATTTGTTCTGGTATTTTTAGGTAGTGAATTCGCCTGCACTGAACGTTGTACGAAGCTTGTACCAACTCATTCACATACATAGATACCTGCATGTATATATATATATATATATATATATATATATATGTGTGTGTGTGTGTGTGTGTGTGTGTGTGTGTGTGTGTGTGTGTGTGTGTGTGTGTGTGTGTGTGTGTGTGTGTGTGTGTGTATTACAGCGCTACTAATAGTTTCATACGTTGAGAGAACTCAAACATATTCTTCAGGCGCAAACCACATATCATAAGGAACTAAAAAATTGAATAAATAGAAGAAACGCGATGAAGATGACAAGGCAGCATATGGAAAGCGCAGTCTCAGCTTAATCGCGTTTCTTCTATTTATTCAAATTTTTAGTTTCTTACGATATGCGGTTTGCGCCTGAAGATTACGTATGCAGCTATTAGGAGTGCTTTAATATATGTTTTGTGACCTTTAAATAATAATATTTATCTCTCGCCAGACGGAGTACCTTTTTTGTTGAATATATATATATATATATATATATATATATATATATATATAAACACACATATGTGTTTGTGTGTTGATTCACCAAAAGCGATAAAATGCAGGACTCATTACAAATGTAGAGTATTGTTTCGAAATTTATAACTGAAAGGCTCTCATTTCCAGTCCTCAGAGTTGCTTGTTTCCAGTGTACAGTGAGCAATCCGAGCTTGCTTTTCTTTTGAATATCCACTGCTTGAATATTTTTTTTGAAATATGCAAAGAACGTTCGAAGCAAACGCTTACCCCTAGGTTCTTTCGTTTAAAAATCTTTGAGAATAACATGCGAAAACGGTTGCTTCAAGCCCACGCTTTTGATTTTATTTCTGGTTCTCGTGATAATTGTTATTATAAACGTCATAAGATCCATAAAATCGAAGCCTTGAAATTGCGTTGCTGTTTAAGCAGTGTTCCGAAATAATAATTTTAAGAAATATTTTTAATTAATACTTTTAATTAATGTTTTTACAAAGAATGAGTGTGTATGTAGGAGATCATTTTGCATGCACTTGTGCAGACGCTTAAATATACACATATGTACACTCATAGGCACACATTTATACCCTAAACGATATATTCATGTCCATATACCTATACATGTATACATATGCGCATATGCCTATATACATATACTGACACATAGACTCGCGTCTAAACATATCAAAACATATAACATTAAAGCCATTTTATTGAACATTTCGAAAACCAACGTATTTTTTGACCAGAGCGAAAGGAAACTGGTATTTGCATAAAATGTTACTTAGCCGCGTACATAAGAGGCATCAAAAGTTCCGTTCTTTTGTTCAAATTTGGTGCCTTGAGTCTAAATACTCATTTTTGTTTTACTCAAATAAAGGTCACTCTTCATCTTTGATTTGAAGTTTCTGTTGCAGTATGGTTGAGCATTATCTACAATAAACTAGATAATTATGAATTCAATACGTCTTGTCTCACACAAAAACCATGACCATGTAAACTTCAAGAAAGCGGTTGCACGTTTTCCTTCAAGGTTGACAAATGAATGTCTATGCTTGTGATAACGATTTTTTAATGTGAGTTCTGTTGCCCCGATACATGCTTTAGTTTATCACTGCAGTTTCATTCAACCTTTGTACTGTATGCTATCAACTTTGCCACACAGTGACTTTCTAGTGGACAATTCTCACTAATTCTACTGTTGCACGATCTTTGTTGCTTAGCTGTTTGCTTTTACTTCTAATTTAAATACTGGATAATACTATAAAATGTTCCTTTACCTATTCCTATTGTTATGCTGTTTATTTCCACCGTTTTTTTAATGTATCTAAACTTATCAGAGAACCATTTCTATGCGCCTCATTATAATATCCAGTTGTATCCATAAAAAAAACATCTTCATCAGAAGACAGCACGGATACCCGTTTACTAATATTGTCAATCAGGTTCCTCGATATCCAACGTCATAAGAATTTTATAAACTTTCGAAAGAACATGATATAAAATATTTTTCTAGATCAATAGTTCTCTCGAAACCCACGTATAAAGCAGTAAATGTGCATATTGGTAGAGTTGCCCTTTTGGATAGAAAATCTCAAAGGCTACCCACGGGAATAGAGACAAAATTATGATGCTGATTTGTGATTATCAGCAATAGATCAATAACCAATAAAACCGATTCATATTCTCAGATCTTGCTTTCATCTGTAGGATATAAAGATTAGATCGATGTATTTCGTATCGTCAATATTTACTTATTCAAGGGGTGTTTTGACTAATAATTGCTGGGATAATATCGATTGATTGAGTGTCACTTAATTATATTTATATATATATGATACTCTAATTAAATAAAGAGTATTTTATATTTGAATAGTTCTCTAGATATTACTTCTTTCGTCTCTCGTTCTATCCACTCACCATTTTACAATTTCCATTCCGTATTGTAAACCAATATTTTGTTTTATTTCGTTTGTAAAAATTGACTCTTTCTAGCTTCCTTCACTGTTCAAATCTAGTTGTTCACCTTCGTGTTCGGTTCCCACTCCAAACCTTTGATTCACATGCTCCATCTAAGTGTCAGTCTTCATCTTTCACACCTGGCAACACATCGCATTACTCCTTCGATTCGTTTATCATTTGTTTGTTCGCAAATCTCTGACAATTCCAATTTCTCTCTCCACTAGAATGTTTTGATAAAGTATCACAGACAATTGTTCTTTATTTCAGTTTGAGAGAGAGAGAGAGAGAGAGAGAGAGAGAGAGAGAGAGAAAGATTGAGAAAGAGAGAGCGAGAGCAGATTAGATAATGTAGTCCAACGAACCCTTAATAAAATAGGGCAGTCACCGGCAGAATAACCATCATCATAACACCGATGATCTGGTGGGACCAGAAGGTAAACAAAGATGATTCATAAATTGTACTTCATTACTGTTTCTTACAAAAACACCAGTAACGTAGACCCTGGGAAACAGTCCTAGATGCTACCTAACCTCCTCGAACTAATCAATAGCAGTTGTCTGGTTAATATTGTTCATGTCAATAGTGTCATCGATATTGATTCCGTTGGTGTTGTTGCTGTTGTTGTTGCAGGTGCTGTTGCTGCTTTGATTGCGTTAGTCACAATGTTTCCAAAGTTTGGTTGTCGTTTTACTTGTCGTAGTTATTTCGATATTGTAAATTGTGTTACTGTTGGTGTTGTTTCTGCTGTTATTGTTATTGTTGTTCTTGTCAACGTTGCTACTTCTGTTGAAGTTTCCCCAATCGTTATTGTTGTTGTAATAGCTGCTGTTGGCCTGGTTGCTGTTTTTGTTGTTAGCATGCTAGTTGTACATCACTGGATTTATTTTGTCCAGAAACTTCTTATGAATATGCATGAACACAGCATTTCACTACAAATCTCCTTTTTATCATTCCTTCTTACTTCATCTTGCTCAACTTGGTCTCTTCTTTTATTCCTGGTCATATGTGTTAGTAGTTAAGAGATTACAGGTGAACAGGAGAAGCACATTAAATAGATTCATTGTAATTGGAAGTAAAACAATGAAAAACATCAGAAGAGTAGAAGTATTAAATGAAGGCCATATATATATATATATATATATATATATATATATATATATATATATATATATATATATACATATATATATATATATATATATATATATATATATATATATATATATATATATATATATATATATATATGTATATATATATATATATATATATATATATATATATATATATATATATATATATATATATATGTATATATATATGTATATATATATATATATATATATATATATATATATATATGCATATATATATATATATATATATATATATATATATATATATATATATATATATATATATATATATATATATATATACATATAGAGATTGAGGTTTATATATCTTTTGCTTATTTTACTTGTTTCAGTCATTTTGATTGCGGCCATTCTGGGGCACCGCCTTAAAGGGTATTTTCAGTCGAACAAATCGATCCCAGGACTTTTAAAGCCTGCTACTTGTTCTATCGTTTTTTTTTTTGACAAATTGCTAAGTTATGGGGACATGAACACACCAATACCGGTTGTCGAACAGTGGTTGGAGCCAAACACAGACACAAAGACACATGCATAGATACACACACATACACACATAGCTAGCTAGCTAGCTAGTTAGATAGATAGATAGATAGATAGATAGATAGATAGATAGATAGATAGATAGATAGATAGATAGATATAAACATATGTATATACAGCCATACTCACATAAATTAGCATGTGCGTGTGTGCACGCGTGTTTGTAAATTTACTCCACATTCGGATTTTGATGCGCTAATTGCAACAATTGTTCTGCTTTCCAACACAGACATTACATTTCCTACTTCCTCCGTTATATAAATGTACAGGAAAATGTGAAATAATGCTGTATGATTCCCATATCCTATTCTCAATGGTATTAACGACGTCTATCTACGGCTTTTGATTCAACCGGTAACTAAAGCCAGTTTGCTTTCTCTGCTGCCAAGTAGCTGACATCTTGCTCCAACTTGTTACTTTAAGTCTACTCACCTGGATATGACACACCAGCATCGTTAACAACAACAACAGCAATAACAGTGGCAACAACACCGGCAACAGATGCAGTAGCAACACAACGAGCAATGAAGTGATTATTTACGTTCTAGAAATAGCAACCAAAAGTTTCCCTCAAAAAGTAGCAGTCCATGAAAATCACACGTTGTTGAATGCCATCGTGGGTTTACAAAAAGGGGAATGGCTACATATGGCACCCTTTGTTATTAGGTCGGCTTTATCAGTGATAACCAAAGGACAAACAACAAAAACAATAACAACTATACATACACAAGTACATACATACAATCAAACGTTCACACAAGGAAATATAATATCTATCTATTTATCTATCTATATATATATATATATATATATATATATATATATATATATATATGCATACACAAACATACATACATACATACATACATACATACATACATACATACATACATATGTGTATGCACATGTACACTGACGCACACGCATGCGCACAAAAAAAGAACGCAGTTCCGTTAACGGAGAGAGTTAACGACTATTGAAAAGGTTGCAAGGCGCAACGAAAATTTCAGTAAAGATAAATAAGTCCATAAGTGGAAATCAAAGCGGTGAGTGTGTTAAATTAATAAGGCACTAAAAAAGAACGACCCTCTCCAGACACAATAAAATAACAACTAATTTATGACTGTATCGGTGAGGGAGTTGCTAAAGAACGGATCACATGAGAAATGGCTCATTATCAGACGAACCACACCGCTGGAAAAACTTCAAGGTGATCGTTCGTTAGTCGTGTCACTCAGAAAGTCCCGCCGGCTGCAGTTTGGCCGTGACTTCTCTGAGTCATCACTCAAGCATTTAGAAATAGCAGTTAGCACTTCTTCAAACCACATCTTACTGATCTGAGTAAAAGAAGGAAATATTTATTACTGCAATCACAGATAAATTCCACCTGCAAAGCAAACACCGAATAATCACGGGCGAAATGGCTTTACATATTATTATCTTTGAATCAGAGCTCATCTGGAGGTTATTCTCATAAATAACCAAATACAAGATAACAGACAAACAGACTGTGGTCCCACCAGACGGTCGGCCAATCAACTAATTAAATAATTAAACTCATTAATCCGAGACATACAGTGGCTGAGATTTTAAACCACCGTCAGTATTAGAGACGAAATTACACACTACACAAGTATAAACAAAGTAGCGAGAAAGACTCTACGCAGGCTCTCGAGATGCTAGAAATATCAGCCAAATCTTTAACAAATCACACTATATAAACATACCAAAACATTTAAGAAATTTAACGAACGTTCTAGACAACTGAATATCCCACCCACAGATGAGGACAAATATCCGTCAATTGTAAATAATGTAAATAATGATAATAATAGTTTTAAATTTTTGCACAAAGCCAGAAATTTTAGGGAGAGGCAGTAAGTCGATTGCTCAACTGACCCCAAAGGAATGAAAGTCAGGATACGTGAAATGATAAATAAATCTGATGAAAATTTACTGAGTCCATTGGTTTGTCTCATGAAATAATTTTTCAAATGATCAGAAACACAGACACACACACGCGCTCACGTGCGCACACACACACACTCACAAATCACACACCCATACACATTCCCACCCACACACGCTCACATACATACTCGCAAACACACACACGCATACAGATACACACATACACGCACATACACTCATACACACACACGCACACACGTGCGCACATACACATTCACTCACACGCACTCTCACAAACACACACACATTCACGTACACACATACACACACATACATACATACTCACAAACACACACACATACACACACGCACACACACATACACACACGCACACACACATACGGATTATTCCAATTGTATATACGTGGGTGTGTGTATGACCATATTTTAGCGTTTGTGTGGTTGTGGTTAAAGTGAATTATAAAACAAACAAAATCAATCGTACGCCATTTTAGCTACTCTTACACCATTTCAGTTAATCGTACGCCATTTTAGCTACTCTTACGCCATTTTAGCTCATCGTACGCCATTTTAGCTACTCTTACGCCATTTTAGCTAATCGTACGCCATTTTAGCTAATCTTACGCCATTTTAGCTAATCATACGCCATTTAAGATAATGACGTCAACTAATAAACGCACATACTGAAAAAGATATTTCATTACTGTGACCAAATATTGTGTTATACGCCAAGGGGTTAATGACTTTGTTTTTTTTTTCAAGGCAGAAAACCCACGTTATTTTATGGTTCATTAAACTAGCCCCTTAATAGATTACTTCATCATTTAATTATTTATTTATTCATTTATTTATTTAATGTCGACAGTCGTCGGACACTATGGTTTACTATGCTTGCTTTTATTTTTTTTATTTGTTTCAGTAATTTGACAGCGGCCATGCTGGAGCAACGCCTTTAGTCGAACGAATCGATCCCCAGGGCATATTCTTTGTAAGCCTAGTACTTATTCTGTCGGTAACTTTTGCCGAAACACACACACACACACACACACACATATTTATATACATGTATATACAGCATGCGCGCGCGTATATGTATGTGTGTGTTCATGTGTTTATATGTTTGTATTTTTTCCTGCCTCCACTTGACAACCGGTGTTGGTTTATTTATGCACCTGTACGCTGGCGATTCGGCAAAAGTAACCGATAGAAAACGTACCAGACTTTAGAAACATATTTGGTCGAGTTATCCCTTCAATGTGGTGCCACAGCATGGGCGCTGTCCAATGACTGAAACGAGTAAAAGGATAAAGGCAAACCTACAAGTCTTGGATATAGATACCTTTATATGGTTAAGAAGTCTGTTTTACCTGGTAAAAGTGGCTGATAGATACATCACTTATAACAACACCACCTGGCCCATGGGAAACCTCAGCCGACTTCTCTTTGTGATTTATTTTGTCCCCGTCTGGGACTAACTTCTTCTTTGCATCCCCACCCTGCTGCTTTGGAGGCCCTGGCAGACGAGCTAATTTAAAAGGTACAGTATTGAAACCAATCAAATAACAGAAGTGAAAACAGAATATTTAAGAGAAAGATAGACTGAACATATTTAATTATTGGGACCAAATATTGTTTTATATGTGAACTAGTAATTGAATTTTCTTTTTTCTGATCTAATATTTGGTATAGATCAATAAAAAAGAATCAATGAAAACAATAATGTTATGAACATCGCGGAAGTAATTCACGAAGATATAACTTGCATTTGTAAAACACAAAACAAATAACAAAACGCAACAATATTAAACCTAGAACACACAAAAAAATCACAGACGAATAAAAGCCGAACTAGAACTACACTAAGCATGAACACAGAAAAAATATGTGGGAGATGTAATTGGAAGTTCTAAAGATGGAACTTGACAATAATTTAAAAGTGGAAATAGTTAAAGAATTAAAATCGATTGACTACTTTTTTATTAACCAATGAAGTACCGAATAGTAACAACTGCAAAAACGCAAAGTGAACAATAATTGATAAATATGAGCATTCATGTTAGCAAATAAAACAAATCTTGTTATATAACTACTAGGGTAGTTATGAGAATGTGGGCGCTTAGAAGTATATACTCAGAAAATAAAACTCAAACAAACAAGGAAGAAAACAAACTCACAGAAAAAATAGAAAAAATATATTGAAAAGTATCTTATTGCTTCATGAAATCAATAACTCATAATTAAGAAGTCAAAAAGTTAAGAGAAAAAAACAGAGATAAATAATAATAGAAAAACAATGTTTAAAGAAGCAGGAGGAATCAAGAGCGTTTTGTACAAAATGCTTTCCTTATATCGATAAAAAAAAATAGTGGGTGGAAAACTCTGTCGTTATGAAAAAACAAATAGTGATTCTTTGAACAAAACAAACAGTTCGAGTCCGACCGAAAATAATTTTATCAAAAACTAGGTAAAAAGAACAATAATAAAAGCGACATCAACATTAAAAGAAGGAAAAGGTTTCAGCAATGAGCTATGGACAGCCGTTGTATTGTTACGATTAAGACAGTGATAACAAAAAATGGAGGCAACAGGTAATTATATTACGAAGACTGTAAAAAATAAAGCTCGATAATGCAGAACACACACAAATAGAGAAGATAAAGTGACACACTTCTGATTAAGTATCTTACACATACTTACAAAGTACAGGCAAAAGTAGTAGTAAACGATTTACATATGTGTACACATATGCTAATTCTTAAATATACATTCATACATACATAACTATCTATCTATCTATCTATCTATCTATCTATCTATCTATCTATCTATCTATCTATCTATCTATCTATCTATTTATCTATCAATCTATCTATCTATCTATCTATCTATCTATCTATCTAGCCATCTCTATCTAGCTATCAATCAATCAATCAATTAATCTATCTATCTACCTATTTATCTATCTATCAATCAATCTAGCTATCTATCTATTTATCTATCAATCTGTCTCACTTTCTCTCTCTCACCCACTCTATCTCTCTCTCTCTCTCTCTCTCTCTCTCTCTCTCTCTCTCTCAAGGATAAAAAAGGTAAAGCCCACCCCCTTCTGTCATGAATGACCATGGGATTGCACCTAGAAAGTCCCCTCGGAGGTACAAGTCCGGGCAAGGTTGTTTACAGAAGACCAGCAGTCGCCCTCCCCTCCCATACGCACACAAATATAGATATATCGAAAACCACAAAACATAAATTCTTGAATCATCAAAATTATCTCCGCCTCTAGAGAGTGTATCATAATTACCAAATGACAAGGAAGACCAGCTCTACATGAGAAGGAGACATAATCTCGAGGTTCAAGAATTTTCCAAAGTTAATTTGACAGAAAGGAAAAGGGCAGACGAATTGTTTGGAAATAAAAGGACAGTGTGGTTCTGGCTCTATAACCGTCATCAGCACGGCCCGACCTTTTCTTCAGTAGCCAAAGTCCTTAGATGTAATTCAGGAAAAAAGTGACCCAAAGTGTCTACCGTAATCGAAACGCTGTCATATACCAGACGATCGTATGACTAACTACATTAAAGTGTCAATCAAATTGATAAACTCTTAAGTGAGCAGATATGAACCCTCCCACTGAATAACCTGATGGTATTTATCTCCCACTTCTTGTGTCACAAAAATCGTAAGTATCGGCATAATAACATATCACTAACAGACAAGTGAGTCCAAACTAATCAACTGCTTCATATTTGAAATATTTTGAGGAAGGTCTTATGTAATAGATGCCTATCCTGTTATGTTTTATGCAAACCCGAAACATACGTATTAAATAATTTCAAAGCGTCACTATTTGCTTTGACATCATTGTTACAACTTAACCGGTATTGACTCGCCTTATGCGGATACTCAAAACAACGATTTCGAGTTGTTTGTTATATTCGACACGAATCGAAAATTCAGATACTGTGCACCGCTTCATAGAGTAACATGAAATCTATCTATCTATCTATCTATCTATCTATCTATCTATCTATCTATCTATCTATCTGTCTGTCTGTCTGTCTGTCTGTCTGTCTGTGTATTTCTCTCTTTCTCTCTCTCTTTATATATATAAATATCTTTGACTCCACGCTATATCCAGCAGATAACAAACGTCTGGAATCACGACTACACATTTACAATCATAACTGCCATAAAATTCCGTTTGTAAACTGCTTCAGTGTAACGTTGAAGAGAAACAATAAAAAAGAAAAGAACACTAATTCCGTATTGAATAGAGAAGCGAGGATGGAAAATTTATACCAAACACAGACTTAGAAATGTTTCAGAAATAATGATCTAAACCGAGAAGAGCATATAAGTTTAGGAAGAAGTAATACAGACGCATCAAACTATTATTAAATGCAAGAAATAAGGTTATAATTTTCTTGCAGTTTGTGAAATATCTCACATTAATAATAATCTCAGCTGGATGTGAAGTAAATTAGCCAAACCAAATGAGAAACTAAAGCAAAAAATAATTTCTGTAGGTGGAATACACCACCCAAACGCCGTCACCCGCCTCCGAAAAAAACCTGTACTCAATTATATCTATAACGAATACAGGGAGGAAGAGGTTCTCATTGAAGTTGATAACTATAATAGAATTTTTGCTGACTGCAAGTCTACGAAACTGTCAAGTAAAAGAAAAGGTAAGTGGTTGGAATGGATATTAAACAGTAAAAAGAAAAGCAATGGAAAAAAAAGACATTCATCGTTAATAAAGTTAATAAATGTGACAGGCTCTCATAATAACATCGGGATTGAAATTAAGAAATAACAAGACGAAAATGGGTTTGAAAACAATGTTTGTTAAGAGATTAAGATATGTACCATGTGACTGATCCCTGACAAGATTAGGCAAAATACGACTATATTTGAGGAGACGAAGACCACTTTTTCCATGTAGATCCGCTTGAAAAATTGCAAATACATTTCTAATAATGTGAAACCAATGGTAGCCTTAATACAAAAATAAAGGATCTTTATCGACCAATGCAGTGTTGAGCACTTACTCTCATTGTTCGACATATATATATATATATATATATATATATATATATATAAGCATGTATATTGTTGAAATTTATGGAAAAACAAAAGACGAACAACAAGCAAGTGTATTCCTTCAAAATGTTTGTAGCTACTCAAAATAAAATATATATCCTTTTCTACTCTAGGCACAAGACCCGAAATTTTGGGAGAATGAACCAGTCATAAAATGAAGGTTTTGCGCAAGAACATAACGCAATGCCCGCCCTGCGAATCGAGACCACGAGTGCAACACTCTAATCACTGAGGCTTGTGCCTTCATATATATTGCATCGATTACTTGTCGGTACAACTGAAACATATGTTGGTCTTAAAAGCTGTATATAATTATCGAATCAAAAGTAATGCTATTGCTACTTCGGAGTAATCCTTATTTTTAATATATATATATATATATATATATATATATATATATATATATATATATATATATATATATATATATATATATATATATATATATATACATACATATTTATATATCGAGTGTAACCGTCGGAAACTGCAACGATGATCTGCATCTCGACTGAAGATAGAAAGCTCCGAATGACCCGTTCTTGTTTTTTCCTGTTCTTTTTTTGTATTGTCTAACTGTCCGGATGTTTTGTTGTCGGCTGTTACGTTCTTGTCCCATTTTTTGTTTTGTTTCTTTTTATATATAGATATAGTGGCGTACGTGCACTTTTGGTCTCCTATATATATATATATATATATATATATATATATATATATATATGACTTACATACATATATACATATGTATATGTATATATATATGTATATATATATGTGTATATATATATATATATATATATATGTATGTATATATATATATATATATATATATATATATATATATATATATATATGTATGTATGTATACATGTATGTATATATATATATATATGCATATACATTTATATATATTACATATATATGTATGTCTGTTTTTATATGAAAACAATCATATGAAACCAGTTATATGAAAACAATTCAACATCAAATGAAAGGATTACTCAATGTTTTTAATAGTTTCCTTTCCTTAATAAGCATGTACGTGTGCCTGTATGTATATATGTATGTATGTATGTATGTCTCCGTATTTGGAGAAATCAAACGAAAACAAAAATTAATTTCTCTGAGAAATATGAAGCATTTATGTCTAATGTATTTACCTACTTTGCAATACTGAGGGAACTAACTTAATATTGATTTTATTTGATGAAATAAATATCGACTGAGACAACAATAACAGGAAGTAATTTAGAAAAGAGGCGCAAAGAGAGCGCAGAACAGAAGAGCGTTCGAAAAATGGAAGAATGCAGAAGAAAGCAAACCGGTGTCTCACATGATTTCACTGACGGTCGGAATGTAATTTAAATAAACTATGCTTAAAGCTATGCTTCGTCGTCGGTGTTAACTGGTATCGGAGTAGCTGAACTGTAGTCAGTGATCGAGTCTCTTCATCTTGATGAGTGAGAGGGGCACCGGGTATGTTTAAAGCTAATAAATCATTCTAACATTTAATCAATAATAAACTACCAGCAATAGTTCTGTGTTATTTATTTATAAAAACAGCAAGTCGACATCTTTTATCGTGTATGATTGACTTGTTTCAACTATTGGAATGCGGTCATACTGGAGCACCACCTTGAAGAGTTTAGTCGAACAAATCAACCTCAGCGATTATCTACTTTTCAAAGTCTGATAGTCTGGCACTTATTCAACCGTTCTCTTTTGCCGAAATCTTTGGTTATGGGAACGTAAACGAACCAACACCGGTTGTAAAATGGCGCGGACACAAACACTCACACACATACACACGCACAAGCTTCCACATGTAATTCGCCCAGAAAATTCATTCATAAGTTATTCTTTTCTACTCTAAGCACAAGGCCCAAAATTTTGGGGGGAGGGGAGCCAGTCGAGTACATCGACCCCAGTACGCAACTGGTACTTAATTTATCGAACCCGAAAGGATGAAAGGCAAAGTCGACCTGGGAGGAATTTGAACACAGAACGAAAAGACAGACGAAATGCCCTCTAGTGGGACTTTTTATTGATGTACCCGAAGAGTCCCAGAACGGGTCGAAACATGCGTTATACCTAATAAAGAGTATTACACATTCTATCTCCTATTTTGATAATAGTGTTACCCCAACCACCACTAAGAAGTTCCTGCAGTAAATCTACGAATAACAACAGGTAATCGAAACTGTGCCGGTGCTTTTCCTGATTATTCTGGAAATGGATACCTACCCACCTACCTACCTACCTATTTACATACCCACCTACCTATTTACCTACCTACCTACCTACCTATTTCCCTATCTATAAACACACACACATATGTATGTACATACACACACACACACACGTGTCTGTCTACATATCTTCTATTTTTTTTTATCTTTTAGCGATTTTAGTCACTAGATTGCGGTCATAACGGGGAACCTCCTTGTAAAGTTTTTTTTAATATTTGTATATAAGACCGATAATTTAAATTTTAGATTTATTGCAATGCCAATAGTATCGAGCTGTATATCTATAGGAGTTAGTTACAATGTGATTTCATATCAGTTTATCAGATGAGGTAATATAATGAACGTCGCTTATTCGTTAATAAAATGCTATCCTAGAGGATATAATTGGTAAGATTTAGCAATATAAGCTATTATTAAAATTTTCATTGTTACTTAAGTAAAGAACGAATTATTTGTCAAAATATGATCTTTCCAAACCTACAATGTAATATTCAGCTTGTACTATTTTATAAATCTTAGCCATTAACAAGTGTTTTGGTTTTTCTGAGTTATCATTAGAAGCTTCATAACGGTTTGGGGGATGTCTTTCTCCCTTTATTTTGATGGTCGCTTATATCTCCGACTTAGAAGGTTTTGATCGTTTTTGATCAGGATCATTGGATTAAACGATTGACCTTCAGAATGGGGTCAGAGAGTTGCAAGTACCAAGGGTGTTAGCTTTTTTGTTGTGTTCAAGGTTCCCCGTCTTTGCTTCTGTACGTTGTAATTTGTTTGTAATTTCATTTGAACTTAACTTAGTTAACCCTAGTACAAAATATTAATAGTTCTATTTCCGCCTATGCAGTCGTTAAGACATAGTGTTAGTATAAAACATACCATGTATGTTTTTGCTGTCATTTGATTTCATGTAATTATTACTTGAATGTTTGTTTAGTCTATTAATATCTTTTATCGTTGTATTTTTAATCATTTCCCGGAGAAATTAAATATGTTTGTTGTGTTAGACTTACTGGCTTAATGTTTCATGCGTGTTAGCAAGCTGATATAATTATGACTGTAAGCTTCCTTTTCATGCTGTTTACTAGTTAGTTTGTTGCTTAGTAACTCTCATTTTCGTACTATTTCTTTCGTTTTAATAATCGTTAATTCTTTTATTCTTTTATTTGTTTCAGCCATTTGACAGCGCCCATCTTGTAACACCACCTTCAGTCGAACAAATCGACCCCAGAACTTATTCTTTGTAAGCCTAATACTTCTTCTATCGGACTCTTTTTGCCGAACCACTATGTTACGGGGACGTAAACACACCAACATCGGTTGTCAAGCGCTGGTGGGGGACAGACACACAAACACAAACATACACACACACACACACACACACACACACACACACACACACAAACACATGTATATATATGTATATATATATATATATATATATATATACGAGGGGCTTAGGCTTTAGTCGGCCTGAGGCTTTAGTAGAAGACACTTGCTCAAGGTGCCACGCAGTGGGACTGAACCATGTGGTTGGTAAGCAAGCTACTTACCACACAGCCACTCCTGCGCCTACATATGTTAATATATGTTTATTTACAATAATTTGTTATATTTATGTTAATTAAGTATTAGTTGGAAAGTTTGTTTGTTCTTCAAATTTATATCCAGGCAGAAGCTATAAATTTTACATAATAATATGTTAGAAAATTATGTATTTGCCAGCCGTGGTGGACTGCGTTCTACCATGAAAATACGCAGACAAATTCACATTTATATATGTATATATGTATATGTGTATATATGTATCTCAAGAGAGATTTAAAGAAGAATGTTACGATCGAAAAGGTGAATCACAATGTCCTTTTTGTGTGTACAGTTTGTGACAGTCCACGCCTTTCTTTTGCCGGGCTCAAATCTCATAACGTGGACCCATGAAAAACGAACCTCCACCAACTATTCTGCCTATATCTCTGTGCACACCTTTCAATGTCATGTCTGCCATGAGGTCTACAAATCCAACGAAGGCTCCAAAAGACATTTTAAGATCCACAAAGTTCAGAACTTAACTGCAGCTCTTGATGGTCCAAATTGGATATGCAATCTATGTGGGTGTCTTTTCAAAACATTGTCTGGTTTTAAAAGCCACATCAGACGCCATTATGGTTCTAAAGTGTAGGTGCAGGAGGTGGTCAGACTCTGCATAAGGAGTAGACAACCACCAGATATATATATATATATATATATATATATATATATATATATATATATCGGCGCGTGTCTTTCTTTCTTTCCATACATATTTCCGATCCAAGCAAACATTTAACGATATTGTTTGTATTTTCCTCTTATTTCCTTTGGCAAATGTGTATCGTACTGTTTTGCAAAACTTGTTTTTCTTTTCAGTTCATAAATTGTTTGTTTTTTGTTGTATTGGCATTTATGATTGTTGTTATTCTTTGGTTTTTGATGTTATATATACTTATATACTTACATGTATCTCATCACCTGTTGTTATGGTTACCACTCAGCCCGTGGTAGTTTGATTGTGCGCGTGTGTATCTGTATATACGTGTGTGACGACAAGTATTCTTGTAAGCATGTAATACTTGGCTTGCATACGTATGTGTACATATGTATGTATGTATGCATATATATATATATATATATATATATATATATATATATATATATATATATATATATATATATATATCTACACACACACACACACACACACACACACACACACATATATATATATATATATATATATTGATAGAAATGGCAAGACGACAAAAGAATAAAAGAGACCTCGATATTATGTAAATAGAGGAATTTAACAGTAAATATAATATGTGACAATTATTCGGCAGCAATGATAAAACTCCGAGTTTCGGATGTTGGGGCGGAAACCCACGCCGGCATTTCTTCAGTTGTTGGACCATCGAAAAAATGCAATGAAAATGACCGTTAAAGCAAAAAGAAATAACTGCGTGATTGACCGTTATTAAGACAAAAGAGCTATTAAGATTACCGTTTTTGTGCGCGTGTGTGTGTGCGCGATCGTATATGCGGGTATGTATATTTTTTTGGCGAATGTGTTGGTGAGCATGTGTGTGTTTCAAGTGAGGGTGGATAGGCGCATGTACGTGGGTGTGCGGGCGCGCAATGTATGTATGGACATGCGCGCTTATGCGATTACTATGAACAGATTTACTCCCTTACCTTTACTCCCTCCCCTTACTTAACGTTCATCCTAAAGATTACTGGCCTTGTTACAACATAAGAACTATAACTCACACGCACTCACGAATGTGTGTGTGTGAGTTTGTAGTCATTCTTCAGTAATTACGTCATCATTATAAATGTATTTCTATTCGTATTCACAACTGTTTCAAGAATTGTCTTTCCTTGAAGAAAGAACAGAATACAGGAAAAAAAAAAATAATATGAAACGTTTCGTGAATGAATATGATTTCGTGTATCTACGTGATTGTATTCGTAACTACGTATGCAAAGGCTATGGGTCTGATGTGTGAGGTGAGTAAACGTGAGTATGAATGCGTATGCGTGCTTCAACGATGGTTGAGTACACGTGATTAAGTAGGTGTATGTGTGTGTGTAAGTGTGTTTTAGTAAGCTCGGCGTTTCTCTGTGTTGCTTGGAATGTGTGGACGTGTGTACGCTTGATCGCATCTGTAGCTCTGTGTATGTCTGAATACATTGGGCAAATTAACGTTATTCGCGATTATTTCGTTAATGTGCGCATCAGGCACACATTTACAGATTCACATACGTATATGTATATATATATATATATGCTGTAACACACACACACATACATACGCCACATACACATATATACGTGTATGTATATATATATATATATTCACACAGATACACACACACATATATATACATGTATATATACATGTATAAATATGTAATGTAAAACTACATATGAATATTTACGGTCAAACGGTGAGAGCGATACGCTCATGCATATGTGTGCGTGCAAATGTATATACTATATACACCCGTTGACACATCTGTATGTATTAGTACTCTCAAACACCCACGCTCGTATATAGTTAGACAGATAGATGATTGTATATTTGTGCACCTATGTAAGTGTGGCTGCATGGATATATTTTTAGATGTCTGTTTGTATGTACGCATGTATGTATGTATGTATGTATGTATGTATGTATGTATGTATGTATGTATGTATGTGTGCCTGTCTGCGTTTGTATAATTATGTGTGGCAGATACATCGTTAAGCTGTTAATCACATCCACCCATAATTATGTATAGACGTTTGTATATTATATATCATTTATTACACTTTATATGTATATATATATATATATATATATATATATATATATATATATATATATATATATATATATGTATATATATATGGTAGTGTGCGTGTCCGTGTATGTGTCTCTGTCTGTTTCTGTGTGTCTTTGTATCTTTGTCTGTGTGTGTAAATGTTGGTTGCACATTGATTATATACAATATCAGAAAAAGAAATTTTCGACGCGCTAATAACGTAAATTATATATATAAAAAAAAAGATTTCATAAAAACCAAGCCAGTTAAAAGCACGAGTTAATATGTATCTCGCGATTTTGAGTGGTTTGAATATTAGATCTTTATTCCAGCGTCTTTATTTGCAAATCTTTGTTTTGGATGCTTTTATTAAACTTTTAATAGAAATATTGAAAACATTTTGAAAATAAATTATATATTACACAGATCATACTGGATTACTTTAAGAATATTGATTTTTCTCTGCTTATAGACAATGCTAATTGTACAGGGAGAAACATAAATTAGACAGTATCGACACGTTATATTGCTTGTATGGAGTTGCTGTTTAACATCTTGGTTCCTGATTAAGTATTCGTATGATTAACATGACTCCAGCGCTCACCTTCCGGTGTCTACTAGTCATTAGTAATCCACCGAGAGAAAGAGATGTTATACGAGATGTTGGAGACGATAGGTTGTAGTTTGAGGGACATTTCTGCTATTTTTTTTTTTTAATATTAGCAAGTCGAACGACCTCTTAACAAGCAATGAGCCTTAACGTTTCCCTAGAAGTGTTATGAGATGAAAAACAGCAGAAGATATCAAAGGAGCGCAGTAGTTGTTTAGCGGGATCGTGATCTGAGAAACAAAGAGACTGCCCTTGAGACTAGAATAAAAGCATCTTTCTTTTCAAAATTATGTAAATATAACTTTCCATCAAAACTGTCAAAAATCTAAGAAGGTCTCATAAGGCCGGTGCTTAAATGCGTTTCCAAGTCGTATCAGAGAGATTACAACATTCCTCCCTAGCGAAAGGCGCGCCGATCCATTGCAGAATAAACCTACTCGCCAGGGTTCCGGGTTCAGTCCCACTGCGTGACACCCTGGGCAAACATATACACTTCTACTATATCATCAGGCCAATCAATGCCTTGATTGGATTTGGTAGTCGGAAACTGAAAGAATCCTGTCGTGTATATATATGTATATGTATCTGCTTTATTAAAAAACAGCAAAAATATCACAAAAACTGTTACTCACGCTCCTGTTCGTCGGACTGTGTCTGTGTTTACGTCCCCGAAACGTAGCGGTTCGACAAATGAGATCAATACAATAAGTACTATATATATATATATATGTATAGGCGCAGGAATGGCTGTGTGGTAAGTAGCATGCTTCCCGACCACATGGCTCCGGGTTCAGTCCCACTGCGTAGTATCTTGGGCAAGTGTCTTCTACTATAGCCTCGCGCCGACTAAATCCTAAGCCCGTCGTATATATATATACGTGTGTCTGTGTTTGTCAACCTACCATCGCTTGACAACCGATGTTGGTGTGTTTATGACCCCGAAACGTAGTGGTTCGACAAATGAGACCAATAGAACAAGTACTAAGCTTTCAAAGAGCATGTTCGGGAGTCGATTTGTTCGACTAAATGCGGTGCTCCAGCATGGCCGCAGTCAAATGACCGAAACATGTAAAAGAGTCAAAGAGAGTAACAATAATAGTAATTATTAGCAAAACACCAATTATTGCACTTTCGCAACTTTTCCAATCGAAAAACACTTTTAGAAACACATATAATCAACTGAGGCTTATTAGAAATGTTAATATCTTCGTCTTCTAGTCTCTAAGGAAACAATGGAAACTAAATTTAAAGCGTTTACAGAGCCAAAGCTGACTACGTGGGCTGTAAATTCATTTGAAGTAAGATACATACAATATTATAGAATATTACAACAGGTTTTCCTGAAGAACTAATAAATTCCATAATGTCCCTTGCTCAAGTACTATTCTAATAAAATGGCTGTGAAGAGTTATGGTTTTATAACTAAATGAATATTACAGTCTCTGGAAGAGAGAAAATTTACTGTTGTAAGCTTCCCTTCCTCATAGCTGGTTAAGAAATGGTAAAACAGTTGGCTGCTAATAGCTCGTTGGCTACAAAGACGCAAAACGTGGCCCAGTCAAATATCAAACATCTTACTTTTAAATTTATATTATGCTAATGAATATCCTTCATCAGCACAGCGTATTCATTAGTTAATATCTAATTAGTTAATATCTAATTCTTAAATATTGTCTCTGAAATTATAAATATTTTTCAAACATCCTTTTACTCTTTTACTTGTTTCAGTCATTTGACTGCGGCCATGCTGGAGCACTGCCTTTAGTCGAACAAATCGACCCGCAGTACTTATTCTTTGTAAGCCTAGTACTGATTCTATCGGTCTGTTTTGCCGAACCGCTAAGTTACGGGGACGTAAACACACCAGCATCGGTTGTCAAGCGGTGGTGGGGGCACAAACACAAACACACAAATAAATGCATACAGGTGCAAAGGTGTGTGTGCCGTGCGACAGGTGTTGAAGTGATCGAAGAGCAGCGTGAGAGGAAGTGTTTTGCTCAAAAACACAATGTAGCACTTGGTCTAGGAATTGAAACCACAAGTGAGTGCTCGCTCTAGGAATCGAAACCACAAGTGAGTGCAACGTCCTTACACTATGCCATGCGTCCTCACCATATCATCATGATCATCATTATATTATTATTATTATTATTATTATTATTATTATTATTATTATTATTTTATTTTTTTATTTTTTATTATTATTATTATCATTATTATTATTATTATTATTATTATTATTATTATTATTATTATTATTATGTTACTTGAGCAGAGGGAGGTTGAAACGGCATTCAGTAATGGTGCAGGGGTTGAGCTACAAAACGATAAGAGTCACTCACTTAGAAGGTATCTCATTGTATCGCTGTTGGATAAATTCAGATGCCAGGAAGAAATAAAAGCATCATAAAATTCAGGATAACTAAAAAGTTTCTGTTTACAAGTAAGAATTTTGGAAGAATACCAAAAAAAATGTTGCAATTTGTGCGGAATTGTCATCAATTGTTGTTGCTGATGGTGAATACGAATTATTTATAGAATTGTAGTATTTGACTGCGCTAGAAAAGGAAATCAGCAGATATTTTCTTGAAGTTAGTGAATTTATAAGTAGATTTAATGGGAAATACGTTTAAATTTATGGTCGTCGAAGTACTCCATCATTGTTAATACAATTTTCTAGGTTGGAACAATAATCCAGGAGCAAGAATTGTGTTCGGTAGGAAATCAACTCGAAATATTTTTGCCCTTGGTAAGCGATTACTACTCAAAGGTGACAGAAAGGACTAAGCAAGCATTGACTCTTCTCTCTGTTTACAGGTCTTTGTAGGACGGGCTTTTCCCTTTAGTTGCCAATTTAAGCTAAGCAACGAAGCATAAAGGAAATATGGCATTGTTACTGTTCATGCAATCTTCTGAATACCCAAGAGCTTATAAAGGAATAAGAGAAATATTCACAGGTTTCTCGGACTGAAATCTTCATCAGAATAAAAGGAATTGCAATACTCTGTTAATTTACTTAACCTTTTCTTCATCAAAATATGCTTCATTAGCATCAGTAATTAGTTAGAAAAAGAAACAGCATTTTCTTCAAATTTTAAAATCCATCAATATTTTCTTTTGTTATTAAATTTGTACTTCTCCTTTATGGAATTAATTTAAATAAGTGTATTGGGTCATCCCATAAATAATGCGGTTTTTCAAAGCTATAATGGAAGTGACAAAGGAGCATATTCAGCATATTTTGCTTTATGTGTTCGATAAAGGCAACAACGCAACGGAAAGTGCGAGGAATAATAGTGTATATAGTGATCGGAAAATAAGCGTAAGCCAGTGTCAACGGTGATTCCAGAAATTCTGAGCCGGAAACTACAGCCTAGAAGGTGAGCCTCATCCTGGGAGATCTGTAGAGTTCGATGAGGACGTCCTGCAAACCCTGGTGAAACAAAATCCCATTGTAACTGTTGAGGAACCAACTGGGGAGCTTGGATTTGGTCATTCAACCATTCATGGAGACCTGCGTACCATTGGAAAAGTCAGCAAATTGGGTCAATGGGTTCCTCACAAATTTTCCGAGTCTAATCGCGTGCAGAGAGTGAATGTGTGCTCTTTTTTGCTCTCACATCTCACGAATGAACTCTTTTTTGACCGAATAGTGACTGGTGACGAGAAATTGGTTCTCTATAAAAGTGTCAAGCGCCGAAGACAGTGGTTAGGGAAAGGAGAAACACCAGCACCTTAGGCTAAAGAAGGTTTTCAGCCACTCATGGTGCTGTTATCTGTTTGGTGGGATACGAAACGTTTAGTCCACTTTGAACTTTTAAACGCAAACCAAACGATAACAAAGGAAATCTACTGTGAGCAGATTGAGCGGCTTAAGTCAGTGCTAAAAGAAAAACGACCATCTTTGGTTTGAAAACGAAAGGTGTTCTTCTATCAGGGTAATGATCGGCCACATACATCAGGAATGACATTCCAAAGGCTGGCAACTCGGGTTGCCAGAACCTTCAGGCGGCCCTGCACAAATCGGAAACGATAGAATAGATGCTTTGGATACACTATGCTTAAAAATACAAACATGATGGATGATCACAACTGGAACGCTCTAGAGCACAGGCTTGCGGGATCAAATCTAAACTGGATCTAGACAAAAATAACGACACTAATAACCATAAAATCACCGTTTGAAATCATTTCCTTTAAAAGATATGAAGGGTTAAGCAATCACAATGATGCAGTGGTGAGATTTGAACGCTAAACAGTGCTAGACGAAAGTAAACGCACCACTTTCACTTAAGGACTGTGATGGTTGCACAGGATGAAGGGGTAAGAGGGTGGGTTCAAGGTTATTGATGTCGATCTAGAAGAACAATGAGCATTGACGTCAGAGATCAGCTTTTAATCAGGTGACGTTGTCATGTTCAGGCAAACACGGTGTGGTTTGATGTGGAGTTACTGTGATGGCAATGGTGGCTGTTTATGTTGTCATTAATTCCATGGTTCTCCTTGGTTCACTACACTAAAACATTAACAAAAGGCGACGCAGAAGAGAAGAGAAAACACAATAACAAAATTAAACAATGCAACGAAAGGGTCAGAAAAAATACACAATACATACATACATACTTATATGTGTGTTGTGTGTGTTTGCGTGTGTATATATATATAAACATATATATATATATAACATGTATATATATATATAAACATATATATATATATATATATATATATATATATATATATATATATATATACAGAGAGAGAGAGAGAGAGAGAGATACGTTAATGTGTCTGTATATATAATACATATATATATATAAATATGCATATATATTTGTGTGTGTATGTGTGTATATATATATATATATATATGTGTGTGTGTGTGTGTGTGTGTGTGTGTGTGTGTGTGTGTGCTTGTGTGTGTGTGTGTGTGTGTGCATAAGCACATTAGCAACAAGACGGGAAAGGTTTGAAATACTCTCCATCGCCTCCGTTGCCATAAGTGACATTTATTATAGTACTATAGAATATATGAGATATCAAATAGCTTAGGAGGACGAGTATAGCTACAAGAGAACTACACAACAAACGGAAACATAATGAATGATATCAAACATAAAAAAGATGATAAATTCGTTTAGGATATTGTATTAATTCATTGGTCAGTGGGGAACGACTGACAGTACTCAGCTGGCTCATTTCCCTTCGTATTCCGGTGTGTATACACATACATATACATATGTATGCATGTCTGTATGTACACACTTATATACACGTATATATATTCACACACACATACACACGTACACACGCACACAAGCACATATACATACATAAAAACGTACACACATGCAAGCACATTTATACGTATGTATGTATGTATATATATATATATATATATATATATATATATATATATATATATATATATATCAGAATCCTAAAATACAGGTGGTGCATTGCATCGGTTATCTGAATGTAGTTTTACAGGGGCGTTACATACATACATACATACATACATAATATATATATATATATATATATATATATATATATATATATATATATAAGTTCAAAAAAACAATAACAAAAAAAACAACAAAGTGAGGACGTGCTACTGATAGTGTTATTGGACGCTCAGGAAAGGAAAGATATATATATATATATATATATATATATATATATGTATGTATGTATATGTATGGTGAAAATCTTATCTTTATTTTAGATCACACATTAAAATTTCAACAATTGTTCCAATTGCATTAACATGTATATATATATATATATATATATATATATATATATATATATATATATATATATATATATATATATATATATATATATATAATCACGCACATACATATATATAATCACACACACACATACACACACATACATATATATATATCTATACTTAGAAAAAAAGCCAACGTAGAAAATGAGTATATTTATCTACTAAAATTGATGACGTCTCTGGATATCTAAAGAACAAAAATTGCAGGCAAGAATTGTACATTATTGCTTAATAAATAAATAAATAAATAATAAAACTACAGATAAAAATTCTCCGTAATGCTTAACAGAAACTTAGATGCTTTACGTCGCATTGATTAATTACCTATTTATTTATTTAATATAATAAACCCTTCCACCGGAATTAGCATTATTTTATAATAACTGATGAAAATATGTGTATATGTGTGCATATCTTAATGCACTTGAAACAATTGTTGGCTTTTTAAGGTGTGATCTGAAATAAGTAAATGATTTTCTTCGTACATATTATTGATTGTTGTTAATACTCTGACTTTCTTAAAATTCTGCATAAAGATGTTTGTATTTACCTGTCATACACGCGGTGTTAACTGGGATTTGCATTCTACATACATTTATTGGTATCTACTTGTTGGAAATTTAATCTTATTCCTTGATACTGAGTGGTTACGTGATATCTGCCAGGATTTTTTAGTCCTGCTTTTGTTCTGTTTATATACTCGATTATTTTACTGGTTTGGAGTGCTTCCGGCTGATTTTTATTGAAATAGAGAAAATTTTATCGACACATCTTTAAAAGATATACCTTTGCCAACCAAAAAAGAATATATGAAAATTTTGCTTAATAAGACTAATTCACTTATATACCGTATGAGGTAGCATGTATGCTACTTCGATAAGAAGAGTAATAATAATGGTAATTTTGATACTGATCTTCGTCATATTAAACATCCAGAAAGATACCACCTTTTAATCAATTTTTGGCAGACTTTGAAACTGAACTTTGGAATATAGTTAAAAATGTTAAATTTTATCGATTCCCTACGAAAAGAAAACCTTATCTTAAAAAATTGCAACTTTCATTCAAGGAATTTAGAAATAAATCTGGAATTCTTATTCATTCGGATAGAGCTCGATATCTTTATCATTTGGAACCAGTAAGATATTTTTCCTTAATTGAAAAACAAATTACTAAGGATTATAAAATTACCTCCAAAGAGCGCTGTATGAACATCAACCTAACTGTGAAAAACATTGTTGAAGATCTACAAGTTGATGATCAGGACTGAACCTTACACTCCTAGAACGTCTAGAATTAATTTAAAGGACCATAAGTTTAATTTTAATACTGATCCTCAAGTCAGACTGATTTGCCCATCCAAATTAGATTTTGATAAGGTTAGTAAATTTATTATTGATAAACATGTTTCTAGGCTTAAAGAGTGTACATATTAGGTTATCTTTGTGGTCAAATTCTTTGGAAATTATTGACTGGTCCTCTAGCATTAATAGTAAACAACAAACTAAGTCTATTGAGTTAGATATTTCTAATTATTACTCATCTATCAACCCTATCCTACTGAATAAACCTTTGCTTTCTGCTATGAAAAAGTCGGTTTTATCTAAAAGTGAGCTTGATAATAATACAAATAGCCACAAAACACGAGCAAAACAAAAGAACTGTTTTCAGTATTTAAGGAAGCTGACAAATACTGGGATATGCCAATACACACAGATAGAGAAATTAAGGCCAATAGGCCAGATATAGTTGTATACTCAGCACTGAGAATTAACATGTACGTGTATACATTTATTATTAGCGCTGTTTCGTGTGCACTAAAATGTGGAATGGCTTTCGCTGCAGAAACTGTCTCGGTAGAGAAATTCTCCTTATACACACGCTGTGTGAAAGACACATCGCTGGGCTATGAATGATGTCACATGCATCATTACGCTTCATCAATTACTGACACCGAATCCGTTGTTCATAGTCCATTAAGAACTGATGTTCTTGTATTTAAATAACAAATAATACATTCACTAATGTGTGTAAAACTTTGTTAAGCTGAACTTAATCAATTAGAAGTGCATTAACGTCTTTCATAGACCGTCGTGTATTTTTCACACACTTTATCTATGACAAGTATTTCTTTTCCGAAACAGTTTCCGTAGCGAACGGCTTTTCACGTTTCAGTGCGCCTCAATATGCTGAAAATAAATGTACACCCCTATATTTTAATCATGATTGAGTAATATGCTTATAATTAATTAACTTCTGTTTGACAAAGCTTTGCACACCTGAGCAAATTTATTATTTGCTATTTAGATAAAAGAACAGTCAGTCTTAGTGGGTTAAACAACGGATTTGGTGTCCGTGGAAAATGGAAAATGTCCGATGACATCGTTTCTGCAACGAAGATCTTTCTACACTTGAGTGTACACGAATATTTAAAATATAATTGTACACATCTTATTTTAATTATGGCATCTTAGTGTGTCTCTCATACACAAACACATACATATACACACACACATATTGTCTAAGAGGCAAGTTAGTGGTGTAATTAATTTGTCTAAATGATGACTGCAGTGATATTTCCAGGTCGCCAGAAAATAATCTTTCGTTAAATTTATGAATGAGGGTGTAGCGTTTGTGTGTATGTGCGTGCTTGTGTGTATGTAAATGTCTTTGTGTGTTCATTGATGAGGCAAGTATATGGTAAAATGGACGCAAATTCTAAACGACATTTTTTGGAATCAAGTTAAAAATATTCTGCCAATGGCACCGACAGCGTGTATGTGAATATGTGCACGCGCGTGTGTGTGTGTGCGTGCGTATGTACGCATGCGTGTGTGGTAGGTGATTGTGCGTGCATGCAGCAAGTTGTAATGCGGCGAAGCGGAATCTAAACTGAAAACCGAATCAAATATTTTGTCGTTATTTCAAATATGAACTGAAGAGTCCAGTCCATGTGGTGGTGTTTGTGCATGGTTTCTTTCTTAATGTGTCTGCGCGCACGCATGCTCGTGCATATGTGTGCTTGTGTCTGGGGTTGGGGGGTGTGAGCTAAACGCCTTTAAACTTAGAAGATACGCTTCAGGATAAAGACAAGTGACTTAATTATAGAATTTTTTTTTCAATTTATAGAAATTAATTACTGGTGCATTCTGTGAAGTCTGTAACTAAGGTTTCAATCTCAATATTGATAATGGATGGTTGCTACTGGGTGAGTTAAACAGTCGATTGGCGGAAGCGATAAAGCATTAGATAGAACGCTTTATAGTATTCGTTCTCGTTCTCTCTGCACCGAGCTTAAATCATAAGCATAAGAATTTATGCTAAGATGGTTGAAAAAGATCGGCTGCGGTTTGAAAATCAGAATAGCTTGAGATCCTTAGAGATGCTATGTTGCTGAGTAAACGAGACCAAGTTCTGGAGGGATGGTCAATTTTGCCAGACATTGTAGGCCTTGGTCTTTTACCTGAACAGCTTCAGCAAAATTATGTATAAACCACTTAAGAGACTTAGAGCATTAGGCTTTTGTGTGCGGTATGTAAGAAATCATACGTAGGAGACACACGAATTCATACATATATATATAAATATATGCTTGATGTATATCCGCAAACACAGACATACACACACACGCACACAGACACACATATGTGCAAGATATACGTTCAATAGACGTGCAAAAATGTAGATATTCAGATGTTGATAAAAAGATTTCTTCTCGAACAATGTGAGGTTTTGTGCAATATACATGTATAGGAGATTGAAATCGGTCCGAAGCACGTTTTTATTTTATCACCATTGAAAGAAAGTCAAGCAAAACTTCAAAATTGGAACATAAACGAGGAACGTTACTAACTGCCACAAAACATTTACCCCGCCTCTCAACGGTTGTAGCCACTCCATCACCATTGAAGATCATTTAAATGGAAGCAGAAGAGATATTGACACTTCACGGCTATAAAACCCAGCCTGTATGGCCTCATGAAAACATAGCTACGAAACAAAGGGAAAATTATTATTTCAACTTTGACATTTGTTTTCTGATTTATAGTCGACTTCAGTTCGATAAATGGATCAAACAGTTGGCCACACACCCGCATTCTCACTTATAACCATACGCACACACAAACCAACGCACCCCCGTACACACACACACACACACACACACACACACACACACATATATATCTAGTTATCTACATATATAACAAAACACATCAATATTGACATATAAATATACCTATACTTGGGTATACACACATTTGCACGTATCAATATACAAGTTTACAGGCACACATACACATGCAAGAATATACAGATACAAGCAGACACACGCATACATACTTACTCCTGAATTCACAAACTCACATACACAGAAGTATACATATACACGTGGTCATATGTACAATTTCTAACACACATTCTGACATATATTCATACTAGCATACACTCATCTCATAAGCATAAGAAAACAATCTTTCGCTCACTCACTCACTCACTCACTCACTCACTCACTCACTCGCACTATGTCCCAGTCTCGCAGTTTGTTAGACTTTTTCAATAGATATATGAATAATATATAAATGTATATTGCGAAATGAAACTCGAAGTAACTAAAGTTTTCAGACGTTTTTTGCCTACAATGCACACACATTCATGTATGTGTATTGTAAGCACACACACACACATGCACGCACATATATGTATATATATGTGTATATATATATGTATATAGGTATATAGGTAGATATATATATATATATATATATATATATATATATATATATATATATATATATATATATATACAAATATAAGAGGAATGACCAGCAAAAGTGGACTCCTATATACTAGAAATAGATGCCGAATCACCTAACCACGAAGAATATGTTCTCAGTAAAAATTTCAGCGAGACACCAGACTGTACCACAAAATTAGTCATGGAACCTTGTGATCTCACCTTGTATTAACAAAGACGAATGCGACGTGCTGGCAGAATCGTTAGCACACCGGGGAAAATGCTTTACCCCACTTCGTCCGTCTCCACGCTGTGTGTTAAAATTCCGCAGAGGCCGACTTTACCTTTCATCCTTTCGGAATCGATTAACAAAGAACCAGTTGAGCGTTAGGGTCGATGTAATCGACTTACTCCCTCCCCAAATTGCTGGCTTTGTGCCAAAATTTGAAACCAATACATTACCGAAGCTTCACCAATCTAACAAATTATTGTTAACGCTAACGTAATATCTGACGTCATTCAATATGGCTTACAATTCTCCGTTTTTTTTTTTTTTCTTCTTCAACCATTAATCTGATACAATAATAGCATGGAATAAGGATTGGAAAGTAAAATGGCAAAAAAATGGAATAAACGGAAGATCATGTCGTGACGGTCGATTAGGCTTAAATCATGTGTAATTGATTATGTTACTATATTGCCTACATTATAGTCACAATGGTGGTATATTGCAGAAAATGTTTTGTCTTGATTTGCTGTTATTGTCTTTATTCCTCCCATTACATAACTTCGCAAATGAAGAGTCCACTTTTTATTAATCTGTCCATAATGCATTGTACATTTTTGAACAATGAAATCTAAGCTTAAAAATAAAATCAATTAACGTCGGGTTTAGATGAAAAATGAAATACATATATGTTATGATACAAAGGAGGACGGCACTTTTGTTTGAAACATTAGAAGAACGTAGTTATTTTAGTTCCTTTTGTAATTGAAACCCATGTTAGGCAGATATATGATCAAAATTGCCCATCCAGTATTTTTGTATATCTACGACAATAATATAGAAAGTTCTTCTGCTGCTATGATACTAGTGTATAACTGGAAGAAGAGTTTGACTGTCAGCCTCAGCAGGTCAACCTTCTCAGTGGTGGTTTAACTAAAGTGTAGGTATCGATATATACTCGTCGTTTCCCTGTTTCAATACGGTGTGTCTTTTAACTGTTATTTGTTACAGTCATTGGGTTGCTATCATGTTGAGGAACTTCCTCGAAGTGTTTCGTTGCACAAATCGACTCCAGTACTTATCTTTAAGCCTGTTACTTAATCTCTTTGTTATCAACATCAATCTGGAGAAGTTAGGATTCTCAAAACAAGAAAGGAAAAAGCTAATTAGATTACAGATACAAATCATCGACGGAACTGTGAAAATCTGCACATCCTCTGACTCTATATATTGCACACATACACACATGCATCCACAGATACTATGTTGGTGTTTAGAATTCCAATGAATGAACTCTGGAACTAAGTCAGAAACCGATCCATTCTTTATTGGCAAGAATTCTAGAAATAAAATAAATTATAACATAAGTTAGTGGAGATAGAGGTTGGGATAACCTTCTAAGGGATAAAAGTATACGCTATACTACCGGTATAATTACTTATGCTAACCCTGGACATACATATGAAAGCATATTATGGTCATAGATTAGAGGTAATGACAAAGATAAACATGAGTTTATCAGGAATCAAATTTAAAGTAAACCGAAAATGGAGGAATATTGATCAACAACAATTGACTTACATCAATTAGAACTTTTTTTAATTCAATACAAATAGACTGTATCCCATCTAACAACTGTTTCTAAATTATAACATACGTACATAAAGTCGTAAAGGTTAGCTGCCCCGCAGATGCAAACATCTCTTCCAAAATCATTGACTTTGCCTTTCACCCTTTTGGGGTCGATTAGATAAGTACCAGTTACGCACTGGGGTCGATGTAATCGACTTGATCCCTTTGTCTGTCCTTGTTTGTCCCCTCTGTGTTTCTCCCCCTGTGGGCTATAAAGAAATATATATATATTGTAGTTCTAGAGCGGCCAGCTGGCAGAATCATTAGCACGTTGGACGAAATGCTTAGCGGTATTTCGTCTGCCATTACGTTCTGAGTTCAGATTGCGCCGAAGTCGACTTTGCCTTTTACCCTTTTGGAGTCGGTTAAATAAGTACCGGTTACGCACTGGGATTGATGTCAGTCCTTGTGTGTCCCCTCTGCGTTTAGCCCCCTGTGGGCAATAAAGAAATAATTATATGTTTTAGTTTTACAACTCATAAATCTGTCAAAAACTCATACGTCACATTCTAAAACACACGGATAAAATTCAACCATGTTTTTTTTTTTAAATTACACAAAGTTTTATCAAACGCCCACGCCCTGAACTCTTCAAACGATTTCTCTGAAATTCGGTTTTCAATGAGTTGCAATGTTAGTTTGTCAGGCTGAATCATAATCTTCATAATAATTACTTATTTTAATTTCGTAACTCGTAGTCCTTCGAGCACCGATATTTTGTTGTATTCTCGAAGATACCCGCGTCTGCAACACCATTTCTTATTATGCATACAAATCTTTATCAAACGCATCCCCTACTTCTGCAAATGACTTCTCTGGAATTCAATTTTCACTGTCTAACAGTATTAGCTTGTCAAACTAAATCATAATCTCCACAAAAAATCCATTTATATTGCGATAACAACAGATGTTACAAGGATTGCTACATACTGAGAGCGGAGTAGGTGAATCGCGATATGGCGAGTGACTATTGGGTACTTAAATTTGATACTTAAAACGAAAGCTCTCTCTTTTCTTCTTTCTCTCCTTCTAGGGAAAACAAACAAACACAAACACACATACACGGACACACACGTACACAAACAAAAGCACACTCCCTTATATATATGTGTACGTACACACACACACACACACACACACATATAATGTTATCTCTTTCTTTGTCTCCGTCCTTTATGATTTCCCTTTAAATTAATCAGTCTCTATTTGTTTATCTATCTATCGCCTTTCTCTCTCTCTCTCTCTCTCTCTCTCTCTCTCTCTCTCTCTCTCTCTCTCTCTCGCTCTCTCTCTCTCTCTCTCTCCCTTCTCCACCTCAAATGTACTTTCAGACTGAACGCTTGCCATTATTTTCTAAGCCTATATCTCTGTATCCACTCAATGTATCGCTATCATTCTCATTCAATATTTCCCCTATTCCTCTCTCAATCCTCTCCCTCCCCTCGTCTCACTCTGAATTCCCCAATAATAATCTGAAGATATACGTTTTTCACAAATATGAAACCAACATTTTTTTAAAAGATTTAATCCGGCAAAAAATATTAATAGTTCAGTACAAGGCCTACTAGAAATATAAAGCTGAGCTTTTTTTAAATCACATGCTATTATCTAAAATGGGTGCAGGCGTAATCGCACAGTGTTTAGGGCAGCGGACTCAAGGTCATGGGATCGCGGTTTCGATTCCCAGACCGGGCGTTGTGAGTGTATATTGAGCGAAATGACCTAAAGCTCCACGTGGCTCCGGCAGGGGGTGGTGGTGAACCCTGCTGTACTCTTTCACCACAACTTTCTCGGACTCTTTCTTCCTCTCTCTCTCTCTTTCTCTTGTACCTGTATTTCAAAAGGCCAGCCTTGTCACACTTTGTTTCACACGTGTCTGTGCAGTACTCAGCCATATCGTCCCTGGTGATGGGATATCTTTTATATCCCTGAAACAGTTGTGGAGTGCTCAGTCAATTGCACGTTAATTTCACGAGCAGGTTGTTCCGTTGATTGGATCAACTGGAACCCTCGTCGTCGTAACCGACGGAGTACCACGATATATATATATATATATATATATATATATATATATCTTATAACTGCTTCGGTCGCTTTTGACTGCGGCCATGCTGGGGCACTGTCTTGACAGTAAAACACAGTAAAAGTTGCTACGCAGTGAAACCGAACTCGGGACCAAGTGCTTGAGAAGCAAGCTTCATACCACACAGATATCTTTCTGTATACTGCTGTATGTTTCGGGATAACACTGAAGTTTGTACAAGAATTAATAAATCTCATCAAAACTGAAATAACGTCTTTCAATAGATTTCGAATGCATTGGAAATTAAGATAAAGTATAACAAAAGCCTATGTCAGTCTACAGGAACAGTCAATTGTAAGAGGATGGCACCATTGATGCACACGTCAACCTCAAGCAATACTCAGCAAAGAAATAAATGACTTTTCTTTCTCTTACTTTCATTCTTCTACTTGCTCTATTCATTGTGCTATAATTTTGATAAGGGATTAATAAAGAGAAAGATTTCGCGTTTCGACTGGCATCTGCAGCCTGCAAGCATATCAAAAACTAAATATTATTTATTGCGTTAAATTGCTGGTTTTTGTGTATATACTTCTGAAATGACTCTCGCTTCCATTATGATGCTGTATTTCGCTTCTTCCTTTATCTTTCCGTTTTCACTTAATGTGTATATGTGTGTCTGTTTGTATGTATACATAAATATACATACACACAGACACACATACACACACACACATATATATATATATATATATATATATATATATGCATAACAAGTGAAGAATGATATATACATGTATTTGGCGGGGTGTGGCTGTATGTATTTGTGTATGTATGTATGTATGTATGTATGTATGTATGTATGTGGGTATGTGTATGTATGTTTGCGTACAAGTGCGTATGCGTGCGAGTGTAAATATGAATGAGTAATATGGGTTTATTTCATTTCAATTGATTTTTATTTAGTTCAAATACAACGAAAATATGTACAAATTGATTACACACACACACACACACACACAAGCACACACACACACAAACACACACACACACACACAAACACACACACACAAACACAAACACACACACACACGCACACAAACCTTTCTCCTTCAGTCACATTTGTAAACGAGAATAAAAGTCAGGGAAAATGGCTTCCATCGAAAATAATTCAGATCGAGGGCAGAACTTGCCAGTTGATCATACACTTTCCACTGCATTGATCTCGATCTTCCTCTCTTTCTCTTCCTCTCTTTCTCCCCCCATACCTACCTTCCCCCCTCTTTCTCCCCCCCCCCATACCCACCTTCCCCCTCTCTCAATCCACCTTCCCTCTCTTATACCCACCCTCTCTCCTCTCTTCCTCTCCTCTCCCATACCCATCTTCCCCCTCTCTTATATCCACCTTCCCCTTCTCCCTCCTCGTCAACACCCCCTCATAAGCTCATCCCACCACACCCCAACACACTCCTACTCTACCTTCCCACTCCACCCCATCCAATTCCTTACACCCACCACCCACCCCTACCCACATACCCCACCCTACCCACAGACCCCTACCTCTACCCCACCCTCAGCCTAACCCACACTCCACCCATGCCTTCCCCCACCTCCCAACACCCTCACATCACACCACACCAATACCCTCGCATCACACCACGCACACACTACAACTGACCAACTACTTTCTCCCTTTCTCCCTTCCCCATTTTCACACTACATACGTCAAGATCACCAGCATTCTACCTCCCACACACAGCCCCTCGTTCCCGATCACCGTTTGTTATCTCCCCCTTTCTTAGCTCTCCTGAAAAAAGAATTTCTAACTTCCGGTCAGCCATTGTTATGATCGGCCATTATTATGATTGACCGTTGATTGAACACTATTCAATTTTTTTTCTCCGTGTTTTTCTCCTTGTCTCCGTATTCTTTCTGTTGAAGAGCGTAGCTCGAAACGTCAAAGACTTTCCGTATTCCCGAGCGTCATACTAATATATCCTTTTGTTATTTACACCACCTGTCCTCGTCTGTTGTTATTATTTGTATATTCTCCCATATATATATATAACCGCAGTTCTTCAGGCGTGCAGGTACTTCATTATGCAACCGTTTCCCTGCATAATAGGATCTAGTTGTATTTCCTCAG
Source organism: Octopus bimaculoides (assembly GCF_046866305.1). NCBI lineage: Eukaryota > Metazoa > Mollusca > Cephalopoda > Octopoda > Octopodidae > Octopus > Octopus bimaculoides. The sequence goes on along the minus strand of NC_142937.1, from coordinate 91,008,299 downwards.
CAGACGATATATAAATATTGTCTCCGTAAGTTCAAGTTCTCGGCTTCAAGAACATCCTCTTTGTCGAGAGAGTATCCTCAGCAGACAGAGGAAGCAGAGATATATATGTATAAACAGATATGTATAAACAAATATGCATATATACATACATATATATATATATATATATATATATACATGTATATATATATATATATATACATATATATATATATATATATATATATATATATATATATATATATATATATATATATATATATGTATGTATGTATGTATGTATGTATGTATATATCTGGAAATATAATATGTGACACTTATTCGGCAGCCATGATAAAACTCCAAGTTTCGGATGTCGGGGCGGAAATCCACGCCGGCATCTCTTCAGTTATCGGATGAGTATATACGTATAGGCGCATGTACGTAGGTGTGCAGGCGCGCATGTGTATGTACGTGGGCATGCGCTCTTACGCGATTACTATGAACATTTTTACTCCCTTACCTTTACACCCTCCCTTTACTTAGCGGTCTTTCTAATAGATCTTTTGTCTTAATAACGGTCAATCACACAGTAATTTCCCTTTGTTTTAACGTCATTTTCATAGCATTTTTTTCGATGGCTGAAAAAATGCCGGCGTGGGTTTCTGCCCCGACATCCGAAACTCGGAGTTTTATCATGGCTACCGAATAATTTCCACATATTATATTTACAGATAAATTCCTCTATTTACATAATATCAAGGTCTCTTTCATTCTTTTGTTGTCTTGCCATTTATATCAACATATATATATATATATATACATATATATACATATATATACACCCCACTCAGCTGTAGCATTATATAGCTAGTTGCATTTGATGGGGGAGCACAGATATTCATGTACAAACATACAAGGAAGCTGATAAATGAATAGTCTTAATACAGGAATTATATTATCGAGTGATACAGTATAGATCGAATGAAAATGAGGAAATGAAAAATGCGAAGAGCCTCTCACTCAAAAATGAGAATACCGCACTGTTAACACAAAATGTCAGATAAAATATTGAATGGCAACCTTTATTATACTTGGTTGCAAAATGAAATACAGTGTCGTTGCTAGTAATTAATATTTACAGAGATTATATTGCGGCTTTGATACGATAAGGCTATCAACGTTACATCCCTTGTAGATTTAAGCCATTATATCAGGTTGGTTTAATCGATGCGTGAGATAATTGTTCTATTTGCTGAATTAATTTGAATTGTGCATGTTAAGTCACGTGAAAGGAGTTAGATATATATCTCACGGTGAAGGAATTTAATATCTAATAGGTTTTATTCTGAGGTAAAAAGTGATAATCACACACTCGTAGAAGTAAAAACTAGATTTGACTATTCCAGTGTCGTAATTAGAGATGATATGCAATACAACTGACAGGATGGCAACACTCGAACTCTCACTTGGAAATCGAAGATAGGCAGATCAGCGGAGCCATCTTTGATACAGCAATTCCGTATACGAGCAATAATTTGCTCATTTAAATCCAGTTTATTTATAGTGAATGGAGATAATGATCTTTGATATAAGGCATTCATAAAACTATTTGTGTATGTCTTAGCCTCCGGTTATTTATTATTCGCCTTCAATGGTACTGCGGTCTTCTTTTCTTTTTTGAAAACTAGTTAAGCAGTTCATTAAAACTGAATACAACCAGTTAATTAAGAAACGCACTTGAAGGAACAAATATTTACTTTTCCGATTTTTCTATGCGTTTCGAATTTTTTTATCATGCCATGCAATTCAATTTTCTTTCAGTATGTTCGACCAAATTTTTCTAGGTTCTTTTCTTCTAGTTAACCTGCGATGATGAAGATAGCCGTAAGAGACGATAATGGAGATTAAAACCAATCCCTTTACAGTTTTTTTCTGATTCGCAATCCCCAATAAAATGCAGGATAATCAACACGGAAAAAAATGACCGTAATTTCCGGACTATGAACCACACTGCCCATAGACCCGCAACCCCCAGTTTGAGAACCACTGCTCTAAAGCATGGAGCAATGATGTATTTATAACGAGTTAAGTACATCTAGTCACAGAGTGATAAACAATGGTTTTGCATCTACAAAGGGCTTAGCCCCGTGAACACGTATATATATACATGACTGTGAAATTATATGTTTTATCTTTCTCTCTTTCTACTCCCTCCCCTCTCTCTCTATCTCTCTCTCTATATATATACGTATATATATATATGTGTGTGTGTGTATGTGTCTGTGTGTGTATATATATGTATGTATGTATACACACACACACACACACACACATACACACACATATATATATATATATATATACATATACACACACACATTAGTAAACGCCTAAATTCAGAAAATAACCCTGAAGATATATTACTTTTCCTCCGACATCTTCAACCAAAACTATACTCATTTATGATGAGTTAAAATCGAAAATAACGGGCATATTGGCGCAAGAAAATAAAACTGTTTCAATAATAAAAGTTAATTCAGAGATGACATCTCTATTAAAGTTACGTAAAAGATATCTGTATCTCCATTCATTTATTAAATAAAAATAATAATAATTTCAGTGACTTGGAAATGATCGCATATAAGAATATATATGAATACATCATTTCTACTTTGGTATCGAAACGAAATTTAATAAATAAAATAGAAAAGGCAGCGATCTGACAGAGTCGTTGCCACTCCGGATTTAGTGCTTAGAGGCATTTCTTCCAGCTTTACATTCTAAGTATAAACACCGGCGGGTCAACTTTGCCTTTCATCTCTTCGGAATCGAAACACTGGAAGCACTGGAGCCGAAATAATCGACTTACCCACTTCCATGAAATTGTTGGTTTAATGCGAAAATTGAAACCAATAAATGCAAAAAAAAAAAAAAGAAACCAAATTAAAAAATTGAGCTTTTATTTTTTGCATCAAATATTCAGTGGAAATCTAGTTTAGAAAATGAGGTTAAATTTTACATTTTCGTAAATTTACTTATCAAAGGTGTTCATTATTAAACCAATTGCAAACTAATATTTGTTGTTGTTGTTGTTATTGCTGTTGTAGTTGTTATTCTTGTTGTTTCTGTTGTTTTGTTTAAACTGATAGTCTTAATATGCATTAAGTTGTGTGCAATTTAATTTAATCATACCTGTTTTAGTTTTAATTTTTGCTATATTCGTGTTTAAAATTTTCGTTGTTTTTGTAAACATAAAGCGTATGCATTCGTTGCTTATAAATATTCGAAAATATTAATACACGAACAGGAGTTCAAATAACTTAAAACAAACGCATATAATTCATCAACTCTCTACCCACACACATATACAGTGATACATACATGTACATTTGTATGTTCATATGCGTGTGGGCATGTGTGTGTAGGTGTCCGATTGTGTAGTACACATATATGTATATAATTACACACACAAATATATAGACGCACACACACACACACACACACACACACACACACACATACATACATATATATATATATATATATATATATATATATATATATATATATATATATATATATATATATATATATATATACACACGCACTCAGTGCCAGTAGGTGAGAGCTGGGTATGCTCTGTACAAAAAACACTTAGTAGTGCTCAAAAGCATCTAAACATAGGCTTTGAGCACAAAATATGCAGAATAAAATAGAGAACGACATACGACAATAAGTTCTGTTACAAGAGAAGATTAGCAAAAATAAGGGTTAAAAGCAGAGAGGAAATCTGGAATCATTTGTTCATGGCACATTCCCACGTTTTCTCCTCTTCCCCATATTTTCGGTAAAATTGTAACAATCAGCCGCACCGTTTCAATTCATGTACCAAGGCAGCATAATTTCCATTGATTTCACAGGGGACGAGGAAAATAAAAATGGTGTCAGCCAGGCCTCTGGAATTTTTAAAAGATTTCAAACATCTTTTCTAAATAGCAATCTCCGTCTCCTGCCCAAGTTCTCATCTACTGTTTGGTTCTGTTTCTACCCTCTCCTGTATGACTGCAAGATACCAACCTCTTACAGTTGATACATTACAGTTTTCGAGGCTTTGAGCAACTAGTGTCTGCAGAACATCCTATCAGTTTCCTAATAAAATAGGATAAAATACACAGAAATCTAACACCAACAGCGCAAAAGATTCATCCGCACAGCAGACCTCAGTTGAGATGGCTTGGACGTATAATGCACGTGTTTGACTCATGTCTTCCTCATAGAATCTTCTATGGCTAACTATACTACAGTTGTCTAGCTGGAGAACCAAAGAAGCAGTGGAAAGATCAGCTGAAGACCACTTGAAGAAGAAAAGCAACAAGTATTCAAAAATAGAAGTCATCGCTACCAGACACTCTCTTTAAGTAAGAAGGGGTTGAAAAAAAAAACGAAGAAATGTATTCAGTATTGCAGAAGAAGCGAGAGAAGAGGTATGATATCGGTCAGTAACTAGTTTCTCCAACTAACCATTTATATTCTGTCTGCAACGGAGGCTCACATCAAGGAATGTAACAGAATGCAATAAGTATGTACTTGAAACATCCAATACTGAGATCCAAGTAGCTGCAATGGTGAAACGTACGTAGAAGCTAAATATCTAGACTGGTTTTTATCTTAATTTCCCACTACATTTGCTATGTATATCATAACTAGTAACACACGCTGAATACAGTGCTACACCATTCACTATACTGGAAGATGACAGAATAATGATAATCTAGGTGAAGCTTTAACTCCTACAACAATAATCATACATCTAATTATGTGGATGTGTGTCTGTGTGCGTATGTATGTATGTATGTATGCGTGTATGTGTACGTATCTATATGTACAAAAACTGCACACTAAGCGTATTGTATGAATCAAATGCGTTACAATTCTAGAAAACAAAAACACAAATATAAACATCTGCTAAAACAAAACACAAAACACATCGCAATAAACTATAAGCTGACACTGATGATATATTTCTAAAACACTAAAATAAAAACCCGTTATCAGCAGCGGACCATAAACTTGGAAACATGAGAACAAGCTACAAATTACTAAAACAATTTATACATTCGATTGTAAGAGTGAAAGTTGTAAACGTCACGGTTCGTGCTGTTACATTGGTGATACGACCACGGCACTCTCTCTTAAAATCACTATTCATTTACAACAAGGAGCAATTCTATAACACGAGAATAGGTAGGAAAATATTCGCGGATAATGTATCCATGTTATATAAAATTCCAACAAAAGTAGACGATTAATTATTGAAGTAATACGCATAGCACAACAGAAAGCTACATTAAATACACGCACAACTCATACGAAATGGTTTTCTAAAGAGGTAGAGAAAGAAGTGAAGCGGAAAAGTGAACGAAATATTGATAGTATTAGAGTGGTGGAGATATAAATGAAATAGAAAGTATCTGACAAGGAGAGAGAGAGGGAAAATTAGAGAGAGAAACAGAGACTGATCTTAAGAGGAAAGTAAACAAAGATTTTATAATAAAACGAGAAATAGAAAATAGAAAGGAAAGAGTGATAGAGAAATGAAAGAGGTAGACTAGAAATGGGAAAATGTTGAGGAGCAGAAAGTGGAGTAGATTCACCAGTTTAGCAGCAGACTATGAGGAAATGGGACATGCATAAGCACAAACTCATATATATATATATATATATATATATATATATATATATATATATATATATATATTTCAAATTTACGGATAAACAAAAGACGAAGATAGATGTATAAACAACAAGCATGTGTATTAGCTTGACGCTCGGGAAGGTGGGAAAGTGTTTTACGTTTCGAGCGTACGCTCGTCAGCAGAAAGGAACACGAGGAAATAAACAGAGAGAATAAAAAACTTTTGGAGTAAGCGGTATATATATAAATTTATAATCATATACGTTTTTCATAACATTTAACTTGAAATCGTTCGATACACAGTTAACCAAAAGACCTTATTTTTCATCTGCCTGTTTACAACCTGTGCTGAAGAAGTAGTGAGGTGGTCTTCAGAGCCATTTGGTATCTATATCTAGCGTGTTGGAGCGAGTAATCCGCTCCCTTTAATATAATAATGTATAAAATTATAAATTCAGTATATAATATTACCTACAAGGTTTTTATTTCACGCTGACCACTTGATCATTAAGAAAATTTTCTCCTTAATTCTATCAAGAATATATATGTATGTATGTATGTATGTATAAACGTTTATATAGTGTGTATGTTTGCATGTATATGCGTGTGTACGTGCATGTGTGTGTGTGTGTGTGTGAGAGAGAGAGAGAGAGAGGGGGAGAATGTTTATAGTATAACACGCAAAACAGTCTTTAGTCTTACATATGTAATCTGATAAATTCTCTGAGCAGATGACTAATTTTGAAGAAATTACTCTTATTTAATAAATTGTCCTCAAATCTGAGTTACATCTGTAATCGCACATTTATATCTTAATGCATTAGACGGAAGATTTATCTAGACGGAAGTTTTCTTTTAACTAGCTATAATCTAAGTTAAAATTAATATCATTTCATTGAGTTCGCGCTAGGTATTTACTGAATGTGACAGGAGTGGCTGTGTGGTAAGTGGCTTGCTTACCAACCACATGCTTCCGGGTTCAGTCCCACTGCGTAGCACCTTGGCAAGTGTCTTCTACTATAGCCTCGGGCCGACCAAAGCCTTGTGAGTGGATTTGGTAGACGGAAACTGAAAGCCCATCATATGTGTGTGTGTGTGTGTCTGTTTGTGTGTGTGTGTGTGTGTGTGTGTGTGTGTGTGTGTGTGTGTGTGTGTGTGTGTGTGTGTGTGTTCGCCCGCCATCGATTGACAACCGATATTGGTGTGTTTACGTTCCCGTAATTTAGAGGTTCGGTAATAGAGCTTCATTAAAAAAGTTCTCGGGTCTATTCGTTCAGCTAAAATTCAAGGCGGTGCCCTAGCAAGGCTGCAGTCTAATTATAAACTATAAAAGACAATGTAAATACACTAGATGTACCCGCCGTGACCGTTTGTGTCACAACCACCCCAAGTTGAAAATGTCGGCGCTCAGTGGGAAAGGAAAAATTACTATTTCAAACTTCATGCAGCAAAATTATTAAAGAATACAGTTCTCCTGCCTTTAATGTGACAATATAAACACGACTAAATGTTTCTTCTTTGAAACCGTTCAAATGTCCTTCAACTATTGGGTTGTCCGAAAAGTTCGTGCCGATTTATAGTAGCTTACCTTTTGACTTATTTGCCATGAAACCACCTCAATTCTGGGAAGAGGGTATTTTCAGGTTAAAGGAAAAATGGAGACGCATTGTGCAACAAAATGGTTCATATTTGGTTGATAGAAAATGTAATGGCAAGTATTTATTAACCTTTTTCTTTCCTTTAAAAATCGGGACGAACTTTCCGGACAACCCAATATTTTCCCTCACTTTCTTTTTTGCTATTCTTTATTACTACTGTTCTAAGTGAAATACATGGATACTTCAGCATAAAGTAATATTTTTACAAGGTATTCATTGATGCACAATGAAAAATTATTTGTCAATGTTGTTCTTATATGTTGTTCATTGATAGCCATATCATTATTTCTGAACAATATTCTCCGTTCATCTGGTAGATGGAGCTTATAGTCTAACTATTCATAAAAGAGTTTCATTATAAGGTACAACCTATTTGTTGTTTGTTTATGAGATTCATCTCCTCCCATTGAAACTGATCTTCGTCTATAAAGAGATAATTTATTTGGTTTTTCTGCCTTTTGGTTAAAATAATAAAGATTAATTATTTTATTTTAAATAAAATAATAATTTTCCCTTTAGCAAAAAAAAAAAAAATCAAGTACCGTGAGTCAAAAATATCTCATAAAAATATCGTGTCTCCAACTCGAAACAAAACAACCCCTTGTTTTGGACTCAGAACAACTCCTTGTTTTAAGAAACACTGATTCGGCAGAACTTCACTGCGAAAGACAGAATAGACAGAAAGGTGAGACGATTGGCCGAAAAAAAAGAAAGAAAGAGTGGAGAAGAGAAAGACAAGGAGGCAGTGAGCGTCAGTAAGCGAGCAAGGGAGAGTAAAAGACGGACCAACATAAAGAAATGCTATTGTTTCGATCATTTTCAGTTCCATTCTTCAGATGATTTTGATTCGAGACTCAAACCATGTCTATCAGCAATGTCTACGATTAAACCGGAAACTTTAAATCAGAGAAACCTTGTAATATTTTATCTAATATATATTGTATCGACTCGACACAACGCATTGAGCACTCTGTTTTTTTTAATATCCATAACACATACAACCAGGGCCATGACACGTACAGTCAGAGCCACCGTAATACACACACAATCACGCGCACATACACACACACAAACACACACACATACAATTGCATACACACGATCACACACACACATATACACAATCGCAGATACACGTACACAATTAGACCCCCCACACACACACGTGCGTGTGTGTGAATATATATATATACAGATATACATATATAAATATTAACCTATACGCATATATATACACGCATACGCTCAATATATATGTGTATGTTTGTGTACGTGTGTGTTTGTGTGTCTGTATGTGTTACGAGGCATATCTGTATGTATATGTTTTGTGTGTGTTTAAGTGATCGCATTTTGTGTGCTGCCTGATTCTATGTGACCTCTGCAAACAATCATTCTTTCCAACATTAAGCTCATCAAACAAGATACTTTCAACCCCCAACGCCACTACCACCAGTCCTTCCGCCACTATATCCACCACATCTACTATAAACAACACCACTTGGATGTTAGTCCACTAAGACGTATTCAATGAGAATATCAAAGAGAATGACATGTTGGTAAGACTAATGGACATTTGGAGATTCCATTCATTCAACGAAAGTCAAAAGGTTGATTAGATTAACGTTGTAGTGGAGGGATTAAACAATTCAGAAACCAGTGATTTCTATTACTCACCAAGAATTTCATTTGACAAAAGAATTATAATTATTCTTAAGTCAACTTACACAGAAAGAGAAAATTTCGACAGTTCGCTTATGCTATTTAATCTATAAACTGTGTCCTTTTAAATTCAAGATGTTTTATGATATAGAGGCTTTGAAGTGCGTTTATAATAATGATAATGATTTATTTTATAATAATGATAATAATAATAATAATAATAATAATAATAATAATAATAATAATAATAATAATAATAATAATAATAATAATAATAATGCAACAAGTATGGACTTGACAGAGCAAAAAATTGGTACGACCACAAACCTGAAGCCATCGTCGAAAATGGAAATGCAAAGATCCTATGGGATTTTATGATTCAGTGCGACCATGAGATAGAGAATAGGAAGCCAGACATATTCTTAATTGAGAAAGAAAACAAACTATGCTGGATCATAGATATAGCATACCCAGCTGACAACAAGGTAAACGATAAGGAAGAAAGAAAAGTCGAGAGATATGACAGGTTAGCTTGGGAAGTTAAGCAGTTATGGTCGATTAAAAAGGTAGCAGTCGTACCAATAATTGTCGGAGCCCTGGGAACAGTGAGCAAAAATCTTGAGAAGTACGCGGAACAAATAGGGGCTGCAATAAGGGTGGAGCACTTGCAGAAAACAGCACTGCTTGGAACCGTTTGAATACTCCGGAAGATGCTCGAAAAATAAGGGGTGTTACCTTAGTTCACTGGTAGTGAACAGCTGACACCGTAGTACATCTCCAGCGTTAGAAGCTGTGCAAAGGAAATAATAATAATGATAATAATAATAATAATAATAATAATGAGGAGGAGGGGAGGGGAGGGGAGGGGAGGGGAGGGGGAGGACGGGGAGGACGGGGGAGGACGGGGAGGACGGGGGAGGACGGGGAGGACGGGGGAGGACGGGGAGGACGGGGGAGGACGGGAGAGGATGGGTGGAGGAGGAGTACGAGGCGGAGGAGTACGAGGCGGAGGAGTACGAGGCGGAGGAGTACGCGGCGGAGGAGTACGCGGCGGAGGAGTACGCGGCGGAGGAGTACGCGGCGGAGGAGTACGCGGCGGAGGAGTACGCGGCGGAGGAGTACGCGGCGGAGGAGTACGCGGCGGAGGAGTACTCGGCAGAGGAGGAGGCCTTCATTTATTCGTTAGAGGAGAACCAGATGTAGGGGAACATTTCAAGGACAGCTTACACATTTTGTGAGGAGAAGGGAAAGGAAAATTAGTATACAAAATAGAGTGGGAAAATTAGATAAGATGTACTCGATGTATAACCTTAGGTAAACAACCATATTGATCTCCCATAATTAATACTCCAGTGTTTTCTGGATTTTTTCTTTCTTTTTTTATTGTTCGATCACCGACTTCAATGCTGTTTATTCTACGATCGTTTTAAATTCTTTTATGGCGTGGGGCTATTTCAAAATTAATTTTTAAGTGTGCCAATACTAATTGGTGGTTCGATAGTTTTTGCTGGAGGGTTTTTTAACATTTCATATAATTAAGGAACAGGCTGTGGTGCATCGGTTGAATTTCCGTTTCAATTTGGAATTGGGCATGCAGTACTTATAAATACATATATATGCACATACATACAAACATGATACATACATACACGCATACATACGTACATAAGCACAACGAGACATACATACTCATATCCATACATACATGCATGCGTACATGCATGTACATATATACATACATATAATTATATATATATATATATATATATATATATATATATATATATATATATATATATATATATATATATATACATGTATATATGCATACATATATACATACAAATATATATATAGATACATGTATATATGCATACATATATACATACAAATATATATACATACATATTCACATCTATACATACATGCATGTATACATATATGTATACACATAAACATGCATACATGTACGTATACATACATGTATATATACTTACAAATATGCATACATATTTGATGATTTGTGTTATACTGTTTAGGTGAAGCATTAAATGTGGTGCGATCCACTTTGCTATTGCCCCAGCTTTGAATCCCCTTCGATCAGTATACATACATACATACATACATACATACCTTCATGCATACATACATGCATACATGCATACATAGCCCAGAATGACCGAAGTCTAATGACTGAAACAAGTAAAGGAAACGACAAGCTGTCCTCAAAGCGTAAAATAAAGAGTACAGAGATCCCAACAAGGAATGATGCAGGGCAAACTCAAAATATGAATAATTAGTAAGCCTATAATATGACTGGGTTTGTCTCGTTTCGTATGTGTGTGGTGCGAGCGCGCGTGGGTGCGTGTGAGTATTTGCGAAGCTGAAAACGGTGAAGGGACGTTATATAAGCATTTTCTTCAATCAGGTCCGTGTTACTTTGTTCTATTGTGTATTCCTACAATTAATAATGATTTAATTTCCGAAAATGTTTTTACAAAAATACAAACACACACACACACACACACACACACACACACACACACACACACACACACACACACACACACACACACACACACACACACACACATATATGTATATATATAAAAATGTTATTAAATGGAAAGAAAATTAAATATATAATAAAAGAAGGAGGTAGTATGAGCAGAAAGCTTAAAGTTAACATATAGTTCATATTCTAATTGTGTTCAACAGCCGTTTCTTCGATACCTAATTAAGTTAAATTAAATATACTTCAAAGCTGTATTAACCGAAGTCATTGGAATTATGTTAATAAGAAAATCGTTAGAGGCAACGTTTATTTCATTTAATTAATTCATTTATTTAATTAAAATCTAATAAGTATCGCAATTGTGTATTTATGCATTTGATGATGTTTAATTATGTTTATCGTAATGAAACAGCTGCTGTACACAATTAAATTTTGAACTACGTTTGAAATTTATATTTGATTGCTTATACTCAAATTTATTATTCGCAAAGACCGTTGTAGTCGATTATGTATATACATGCAAGTTGTTCATAGCTTGATTTATTGCAATGCAATAACCTGATGGAGTTTAACGAACTGTCATTAATTCAACCCTTACTTATCACGTGCTTAATTTTCGTTACTTATGCATTAAGTCTGTCTGTCTGTCAATCTCTCCTTCTCTCTATTTCTCCCCCCTCTCTCTCTGTATATATATATAGAGAGAGACAGGGAGAGAGAATGAGAGAGAGATCGTTTGTAGAAAACATAGATCCGAAGAAGAAGCACACTCTAAAATGTAGAGCAGTGTATATTTTAATGAGGAAAGTCGTTTTATAGAATTACTCTGAGTTTGCTGTGTATGAAGGGTAAACAATAGGGGAGTATCTCCCTTGGTGGCACTGCCAGAAGTCTATAGACAGTGTCAAAGGAAAATAATCCCCTGTTGTTTACCTTTATAACGAGACTTTCCCTCTCCATATTTTGAAGAGGTCTTAGGTCAACAGGTTTTAGGGTCTGACGATACGCCATAAGGCTAAACCAACTTCCCCATTAAAGTATATATATATATATGCCGAAAGATTTTCTCAAAGTTATTAAAATTGTGTGTAAGCGCTTACGTTATTCAACTTTTCAAACATAAAAACGGTTACATTCAATATGAAAATTTCCTTTCAAAAGGTTCATATCATTCTGATTTTCAAAAAATTTATTTAAATATAATATTTTAATAACTTGCCAGAAAATCTATTACGGGCATTTCTCATAAATGTATATACCTATATCCATACATACATACATACATACATACATACATACATACATACATACATACATACATACATACATACATACATAACAAAATAACAGCTTCCAAGTCCTGTTTTCTGACTGGATGAAAATTATCAAACTTTAAACTTCTGAAATATTTTTAACAAAATTTTCTAGAAAAGGTTAAATATTCCCTGGGACTCAGCTTGGAGAATTACATTAAAGCACCAAATTTTAAAAAATTTTCAATAAAGTTTTAAATTTCCACAGGTGCTGCCAAACAAAAAAGAACGGTTAAATGCATTTGACAGGGTTCCGCACTATCCTGGAATTTTTATCCATGAATGAAACGCAGATGCAGACAAAAGATTGGCCATGAGTTGTACAGATAGAGACTAAAGAGGGATTGTTTTTATCAAAAAATCTAATTATCTGCATTAAAAGCAGAAGGTTCTTGGACTACTTTTCTGTTTGGCATTAATATTTTTACCAAAAAGTTAAAACAAGCTGAACTCAAATACAAAAACGTTGGGAAGACATTCAGACATTTTTGTCAAGTCATCTTTTGTGTATATACGACTTCAAATTATAAGCTGAAGTCGATAACTAACTAGAAATACTAGTACAGATATTACACAGAATTGTTAGAACTGATAAAAGATTAGAAAAATGCGCCAAAAGTAATCTCGAAAGGAGGAAAATTAATTAAGAACTATGACGTAAAGCTAGATAAAGAGGCAAAGACAGATGATTAGATAAAAGACAGACTCGCAGATATTTTGGAGGCAACGAATTAGACATAATACAATATATAAGAAAGAATGAAAAGTTTGAACAGAATGATTATATACGAAATATTATTTTTAAGTTGGATATACGTATTATATTAATAGCTATAGTATAGTAAATGCATCATTATTATCATTGTTATAGCTATTATTATTATCATTATTATTATTACTACTACTATTAGTATTGGTATTGTTTTTGTTGTTTTACTTCTCAGGGCGCTCGGTCTTGTTTGCTCTGGTTGATTCTGTGAGAGCGATTATTACTGTTTTTGTTGTTGTTGTTGTTGTTGTTGTTGTTCAGCGTTTGGTAGTTTCAGGCAAATTTCTACTGCATCACTTGCTACACTTCCGTGTATCATCATTATTATTATTATTATTATTATTATTATTCAGTAGTTTTATTTTTATAACGTGCTTTCACTTCACTACCGAGCGCAGCTCTGTGTGCCTTGGGTATGTGCTGTGGTTTGCTGTGATGTTCTTATGGTTATTATTATTATTATTATTATTATTATTATTATTATTATCATTATTATTATTATTATTATTATTATTATTATTCTTTTGCTTTGCATTTGTACAAGTTGGATCCAAGTCTCATCGAGAGACCTCAAGAGACAACACGTTAGAAGTTCATGTAGGTGTTATGCCTAGGGTACCATATATTTCGATTTGTACAGTGTTGTTCTAGAGAATGTTTAAGAAACCATAAGAAAATTATGTTTGTTTTGAAATTTGAGATCACATAGACAGTATTTTACGTATTATTATTATTATTATTATTATTATTATTATTATTATTATTATCATTATTATTATTATTATTATTATTATAATTATCATTATCATTATTATTATCATTATCATTATCATTATTATTATTATCATTATCATTATTATTATTATTATTATCATTATTATTATTATCATTATTATTATTATTATTATTATTATTATTATTATTATTATTATTATTATTATTCGTAATACAGTGTAGGTAAAAATGTACTGGAGTCTTTAGTTATCTGTCAAGTCACAACAAAGACCTCAGACAGATAATACTTTTCTTAAGATGTGCGTTGTTCCCAATGAGGCTGCTTTTTGCAAGACAACAATCTTGCATGGGATTTCCAGTTGCCTTAAGAAATCTTGAAGTTTCAGTGAGATTGAGCCCACTATACATCTGCTTCAAGAAGATTATATTTACATTAAATACGAGCTTTGTACAACAACAATCTTAATATAAACGGTCAGCTCTAAAAGTACAAATCTATCCTTGTAAAGAAATAATGGAATAGAAATAAATTTAACAATAAAGGAAAAGAAAACTAAAATTGTAAAAAAGCAGATCAAGAACTATGCCGAAAATCGGGTTACGTTATGTCATTGCAGAGCAATGTCAAGAAGATGCTTTTGTATCTGGATGGCTTAATACCGGAGAAGAGAGAAAACGACAGAAAAGCAAGGCATACAACGGGACAGAATACAATAAGTAATTGTAGAATGTATGAAGGTCAGAAAAATACAATAATGTATCGCGTTCTGGATTGCCAGTTTCAGACATGAGAGAATATCTATCTATCTATCTATCTATCTATCTATCTATCTATCTATCTATCTATCTATCTATCTATCCATCTATCTATCTATCTATCTATCTATCTATCTACCTGTCTGTCTGTCTATCTGTCTATATACATACATACATACATACATATATATATATATATATATATATATATATATATATATATATATATAGTTGAAATTTACAGGAAAACCAAGTACTTGGTAAGTATTTATTTTATTGATCTCGATTAGATGCAAGAGAACGAATGACCTGAATTTGAACTAAAAAAGCAAAGGAAATAGCTCTTTTGAGCAGGTAAGCATACCTGGTGCTCTTCTATATCAGACAATTTACCATGATTTTACATATCAAATATGATTCGCATATTCTACTGTTACATGATGCCACATGACGTTCCATTTGTCTTTATTATCTTTAGCGCAAATAAATTGCTGTAATCTCCCCATGGCTTCAAGGTAATCAGGAAATTTATGGACTATTGCAGGTATGGAACAATAGAAATAATGACACCTACGCATTTTCGTCTTTCTAATAGCCCTGGGGGTGGGCAAAACTATTTGAAGCCAAGTGAAATGATTCATTTTCTCAGAATTCCATATCAAATCAACATGAAATCAGTATTATGTTATACTTTATGATGGATAAAAAGCTCAACGTACCTCTGATTGTTACTTAGCATAAATGCCAGTCTTTCACTGACTCATTGCAGTTGATATAGCAACAGGTTACAGATTTAACCTTTTAGCTTTATTCTTGATTCTTTATTCTTTATTCTCTGTCTTGAAGTATTCGGTCGAACATATTGACTCCTAGATTTGTTTCGTGTCTTTTTTTTTTGTTTGCTTGTTTGTTTGTTTTTCTAAGTTCTGGTACTTATTCAATCTGTCTCTTTTGCTGAACCGAGGACATAAACTAGCCATCACCAGTTACCAAGCAGCTGGATGGACAAACAGGAATACATACATACATACATACATACATACATACATACATACATATATGTATGTACACGTGTCTGTGGAGTGTTCAGCCACTTACAAGTTAATTTCACGACTAGGCTTTTCCTTTGATCGGATCAACTGGAACCCTCGTCGTCGTAACCGACGGAGTGCCACACGTATAGATAGATAGATAGATAGATAGATAGATAGATAGATAGATAGAATATATATATAAATATATATTCATCCAATCAATATATATATGTATATATGTATATATATATGCAAACGCACACTCTCTCTCTCTCTCACACGCACACACACACACACTCATAGATTCATATATATATATATATGCGGTGAGGCACTAAGTGAATGACAGAGGGTTACTGATGGATAAACAGATGAACAAAGAATGTCAATAGACAAAAAACTTTCATGAATGGATGTACAGATGGATTGGATCGATAATAGTTCGATAACTAGATCGATATGTTGGTAACGTAATAGATAGACTGACTGCTTTATTGATATTTCGATTGGCACACGGTACGTATATATGTACACTTACATATATATTTATATATATTTATGCGTGTATACCCACCACCATTTATACATGTATACCCACCACCCTACGAACTCAATTTACACACACAGACACTAACGGAACATCACAAAAAAATCTCAGACCATACAGTCACACGCTTACACTTCGTTTTGTATGTAAATGCCTAACTATCAGTCTGGATAAGCTTGGGTTTTCAGAAAAAGAAGTCAACCAACTGACGCGCGCTTTACAAATGCAATCTGTAAATGGGACAGTAAAACTATGCAATGTTTGTCTCGAGTGTAAAATGTGACATTGTTTCATTGTGTACATTCCAAAGATGGAGCTTTGTATCTTAGTTCGAAACTAGCTCCAGCTTCAAAGAATTTAAATAATTAAAAACAGAAAGAAACATACATACATACATACATATATATATATATATATATATATATATACATATATATATATATATATAAATTGTAAATCCAAAAGAACAAAATAACAACAAAACTACAAAGGATTCCGCGGTACACGTGTTTCAAGCTCTCTCTCTCTCTATATATATATATATGTGTGTGTGTATATATGTATGTATGTATGTATGTATGTATGTTTCTTTCTGTTTTTAATTATTTAAATTCTTTGAAGCTGGAGCTAGTTTCGAACTAAGATACAAAGCTCCATCTTTGGAATGCACACAATGAAACAACGTCACATTTTACACTCGAGACAAACATATACATTTATTTGTAAATATCAGCACATGTGCGTGTGAGTGCATGCGCATTTATATATATGTATATGTGTGAGAGAGAGAGAGAGAGAGTGTGTGTGAGTGCGTGTGTATATAAATATAAATATATACATATATATATATATATATATATATATATATATATATATATATATATATATATATACATATATATATATACATATACAAGCTTGTTGCGATACTTTACAAATGTTGATACAATCACAATGGAAACACATCTGTTGTTAGAGCATGTTTTACAAACTTGTGAAAAATGAGATAATACATTCGAGCACAAACATCCAATTATTTCCTACACTGCTTCACAGAATGTTTAATAAAGCTTTTAATAAACATACCTTATAACACATATATTAAAATTTTTATTAACACCGATGACAACTTTATAAATATTCTACATTTCAACATTCTATTCAGGGACCAGAATTTGCTAAATTTAAGAAATTTAAACAATACCTAATATATTATTAACAACAAATTAATATTGGGTAGCGTGGAAAACAATTCATCTTGGGGGAATATTAAACATTTTTAGAAAAGGTCACCTTTAAGAATGCTTCTAGTTTTGACCTCCGAAGAAGCAAGTTGAGATGAAGATTGGTTCCTATTTATGTGGGAGTAGCAGTGAAATATCATCCGTTACAATCCACTATTCGATAAAAATGTCAGCTGGAGCTAGAAAGTTCATAGTTTTACGTTCCGAACAAACCAGCCACAAACATCATAAAATATTCTAAGAGACCACTAGCAAAATCATACAATTTCTTGTTATGTCGGATGAGGAGAGGCTGCAGCTATGATTTTATTTCATAGAATTCAAGCCTAGAGGACTAGTTTAAATATTTGGAATAAAATGAACTCAGATAAAAGATCCAATGTGCAAGGTGACTGTTTAAGAATTACTGTACACGTTTATAGAAATTTCACTTCCAAGACTTTGGCAGAGGTGATGAGGCGCAGTACAGCATTAACTGTGTATTAATTAACTCTGCACCATAGTTAATTATGATATTTTTGCAAAATAATTACCTTTGAAATAGCAAAAATATACTTCATATTGAGATGGTGTGATGAAAACGACTTCTCTCAGTGAAATTTTAACAATAAAATGAAGATGCGAGTACACAAACGGATACCGTTCACAGAAACTTCTACCATTCCAAGAAGCTTCATTGAATTGAAATACCATGTGAAGAACTAGGCTTAGAGTAGAAAAAGATTTCCCTTCACAGCTGCAAACGTATCTGAGATGTTTTTCTTATTTCTGCTGTATATATGTTTGCATATGTATGCATACAATGGGCTTCCGCGCAGTTTCCATTTATCAAAACCAAATTCATTCACAAAGCATTGATTGGTGCGGAGCTTTAGCAGAAGACATTTATGCAAGGTGCCGTGCAGTAGGACTTTGAACCCGTAACCTTTTGGTTGCAAAGTGAACTGCTTTACAACACAGACTTTGCCTCGAAAACTATTTTTAAAATGAAATAACAAAATGTATTAGAAAAAAGATAAGAGAAGTAAAACTGTCAGACGTTTACCAAGAAGAGTTAAGATGATATTGTTGAGAAGAAGTCAAATGCTTGCAAAAGCTATTACAGATGGTAGGAGTTAGTGTATTAAGGAAGACATTCTTAAAATTTGGAAGTTTTAATGTTATGTTTGGAGACATGGAATAGAAGCGAAACGAAGTCAGAAAGATTGATGATTATCGAAGCGACTACAGGCAATAAGGAAGGGGTTGGAATATTTTCAAGCGATTTGAGAGAAAAGAAATAAACGGCTATGGAGAAATCATAGACTTTTACTTATGGAATTCTGATGATAAAATAACAGGAAAGGTTATTTGCAGAAAATGAGGTGCAAAGTTGAGAAAGGATTGAAGGAAAAGAAATGAGAAAGGATACTAAAATAAGTTTAGCTGAAAAGTTGTGATAAAAGAAGGTTGAGAAACTGCAAGAAAGAAGGAAAAAAACGTGAGGTGAAGTTAACGTTGGCTAAACATCTCCATCAAACTGGAAAATGATGATAAAAGACAAAAAAAAGAGTTCAGCGTAGGAAAGAATATCGGAAAAAAGTGCAATAAATAGGATGGGAAAAGAATTTAGAAATAGTGTTGAAAATTGCTTCACAGGGAGAAGGTGAAGAGATAGAGAAACACGAAGTATATAACTTTACATTACTACGTGAGTAACAACGCGGTGGTGATAAATACACACACACACACACACACACACACACATATATATATATATATATATATATATATATATATATATATATATATATATATATATATATATATATATATATGTATGTATATATGAATGTGTAGGTAATGTGTTGACGAGCTGAGGTGTCATGATAACCCTAAAATAGGATATGCAGGCGAATATAAAATCCGACACATTCACATATACCTCAGAATACGTATAAGAATGCATATATGCGTATACCTCTAAGTACAGATACGCATCGGATCAAACCAATGTCATTTATAAAAAAAAAGCAAATACCACGTACGAGCGGACAGCCGGACACACACACACACATGCACACACACACATACATACACATGCACAAGCATGCGCACATGCACACATATATATATATATATATATCTTTATGTTGATATATACGTGTGTATATATGCGCATAAAATCAAACATACATACACAAATTTTCACACACACGGAGTTGGTGTGCGTGTGTGTATGTTTGTGTGTGCTTGCATGCTTATATGTATGTATGCATATATATCGTAGTTGTGAACTGAGACGGTCAGTTGGAAATGTTCATATGCTAAGATTATCTCTATAATCTAAAAATCATATAACACATTGATCTGTTCTACCAACGCCATTAGAGCAACCTGAAGCAGTTCGTTTTGCTAGTGTACATAATCTTGTATTTATTATCTGATTGCTGAAGCTTCTACTAGCTTTTTTCTTGACATTTGGCAGAATCGTTTGCACACCGGATGAAATACTTCGAGGCATTTCGTCCGTCATTACGCTTTGAGTGAAAATTCCGCTAGGTTTTACTTTGCTTTTCATCCCTTCGGTATCGATAAATTAAGTACCAGGTTAGCACTGGGGTCAATGTAATCGTCCTACTAAGTCCCCCAACCTAATAAAACTGTTTTAAATAATAATACATGTACACACACACACACACACACACACACACACACACACACACACACACACACACACACACACACACACATATATATATATATATATATATATATATACTTGAAGTCGACTGAAGTTGGTCTCTCAGTAAACCACTCGAAGACAAAGACCACTATCATTGGTAAAAGTGCAGGTGTAGATGATCACAAACTTTCATTGCGGCCCATTGAATCAGTTGCCAAGTTTCTGCTACCTGGTTCCTCCTATTCGTTCTACCATCGTAGATGTTAACATTCATAAAGCGATAACATGGTCGGTATCCGACAAACTATGGAAGATTTGGAAAGCACCACAACTCTCACCTGGCCTAAAACTAAACATGTTTCATGCTACGGTAGAATATCTTCTGCTCTAC
>NC_142937.1:90972336-90982336 GCF_046866305.1 Octopus bimaculoides | reverse complement strand
ATCCATTGCTTCTGCAAAGTGAAATATCAGTCCAACGACACCATCCTCATTTTCCTAAGCTTTTGCTGTCCATTCCTTGTGTTATCTTGCCCATAAAAGAGTTTTCTTCTCTGAAGAATATTCAGATACGCTTTTCCTTTTCGTAGTAGTTTTTACTCTAAGCCCTTCATCAAAGAGTCTTCGTTTTACAGCTCTATTGCTTAAACTACTCACTCAAATTGACAACAATTACTGCATTTCTTTTTATTAGCCAATCGATAAGCTAAACTTAAAATAATACTTTGATAGTCATCTTCCTCACTTCCGTTGCTTCTTGTTCTTAACGCAGTTTTCACACAATCACGTTTTATAAATTGTGAAATAAACCTTCTTTTCGTCGAATTTTGCTGCACCATATTTAAAACTTCTGGTGACTTTTTAAAATGTGTAAACTTCTTTGCAAAGAGATAGTATCTTTGGTCGCTCACTCAGTATCTCGTATTTCCTAAAACATTTTCTAAAAGGCGACGAAAGCAAGTTCATCACAAAAATAAGGGAAATGATGCGATTGTATTTCAGTGAGGATTGATCGAAAGTGCTGATCATGTCCCAATGCAGACTGGCTGACTGAACGAAAGTGGCAGGTCCTACTTAAGGACTCATAGACTGACATACGTTTAATGTTTCCGTAGTGGGCAATCTTTTTCCATCCTACAGATTCCCGTTATGTTCAATAGTAACAATGATCTGCCGAATAAGCTTTAAACTTTTATTCGATGTTTTACTAAAGTATAATTATTATTCTGTTCATAAATACTTATAAAGCATAGTTCTCCTCTAAATGATTACGATAGTCTTATGATTGTTTACGTGTAACTCTAAGAAACAGTCGATAAAGACATGTTTCAGTTTTCTCGTCGTGTCATCGCTTACTTTGTCTTCTTGGGAATATTTTTCTCATAAGAAACAAGTAAAAGAAAAGTCAAAAGTGAGGTGACTGCATTAGAATAAAGAGGAAGCTTTATTTTTCAGTAAGAGACGGGAAATAATTAAAAGTGATGATAACGTCGCTGGAGGGTGTTCAGAGATCGTTCATTTAATGTCAATCGTACGGATAATTCTATAACAAGCAGGAGATTTACTGCAAACACTACAGATAACTTCATATCAACAGTAATGCAATCAACTCGAAATCGGAGTAAGATTGTTGATATGGATTGTATATTATTCATATGGATTAAAGACTTAAGCAGTACTGACGAATTAAAGCAGCAACTTATGCATATAGATGCAAAGCATGAAGGAAGCATGATAGCTTACCAAAAAATTGATATCTCAATACGCTTAATTCCGTATAGTTACAGCCATTTCATAATTCGCTTTAAGTTACATCATTGAGCCTGATTCGACGGTACACGCAGAATGTATGCACTTTATATACACATTATAAGCATAGTTGTGCACATAACAATGCACCACAGAGAACTACACTTCTGAATATTTTCCAGGCAGCTCAGATTCGTCTCTAATGCATAAAGTAAAATCAGCTCATTTTGTCTTTGATTGGCAAATTCGATAAAAAGTGAAATATAGAGTATATTGCAAACAAGATTCCATTAAAATTATAGAAGCTCTCTTTAGTTGAAATGTAGGTTCCCAAACCAGCCGATCGGCAAAAAGCCTAATTTGCGGACACACCGTAAGTGGGTTAATTATAATAACTCACGCAATCAGTTTTTTAAATATAAAGCAACAATATATATTAAGTAACCGTTCAGATGAAGCTGGTCAGCAAATATTTCAATCAAAACCTCCGTCCTTCACCCCGTGTTGATTTTGCTGTTGACTATTTGCTGCTCCTGTGCAATTAATATATTGATGTATACATGTCTCTATATAATTTTTGGCTATATAGTTTTATATACATATTTGTTCCTGTTAAGTTTTTTTCTATGAATATCCTTTGATGTGCATTTTGTGTACCAATGTTATTATTATATATATTGTATTAAGTTTATCTATATTTCGATCAGCTTTTTATTGTGTTTGTGTTTCCTAGTTTTGATTTTTTAATCTAATTTCCCGCTGTTTTATATCCATTCTTATTTGCTACCACCCATCCTACAACTTCAAGATATAAAGCTCTAAATCACATATACACACATATACACACAAATACGTATTTTGCATCGTAGATAAAATGCTAACGCAAGAAACGAAAAGACACGTAAGTCATTGATGCCATATGTGCAAAACAATTGTTTGCTTTCTAAATATTGCGAGATCTTTTGTACAAAAGGTCCGAATGAAATTAGAAGCCTCTGGCGGGAACGATTCAACTGTATCAAAGAAAAATAATCTGAAAGTTCGGACAATATAAAGTCACCATACTTCATCTAATGAATTCAATCAATGATACTTCCAGAAAAAAAATGATGTGAGCCATCGCCAAAGAACTTCAGATATCAGAGTAGACTATTAGTTCTGTGAAGCGCCAGGACAGTCGAAACAAGCCGTAGGTACTAGAAAGAGGTCAATTCATGTCTGCAAAGGCACAAAAAATATCCATTCAATCCGTTCCAAGCAGTTTAAGATTAAAATCCCTCACGAACATGACATGCTTTGGTACTTCTCTAATGAGAAAAACTTCGACAAGACCAAAGCTCTAACAGGTCTTATGTAAGTCCTTCTGATATCTCCAAAGTGATGCACATAAGTTTTTAGAAACTGTGATGGTTTTAGAAGGTCTGAGTAACTAAGAATTTATGCTGTGTGATCTAGTGTGACTTCGCATGTTCTAGCGAAGCTGACTGCTGCTTTTTTCAGCTTGGAGGGGCCTACAAAAGATCATTATGACCTAGTGGGGTATTCAAAAATCCGAAATTCTGTAAATTAGCATCTGTACATATCGTACAAAAAGATAAATTTTCAGCTGTAGTTTCTTCAATTCGATTTCTTGTTAATATTGGAAAGCATTTTGTAACGAAATAATAACAATACAAATAGAGGAGAGATAGCAATAATATAATGGAATTAGGAAATATGAATTTATACTGGTTCGTGAAATGAGTGGAAAATCAGAAAATTAAATATGTCCGTCACGAATACAAAAAAAAAAAGCAACGCATACATTTTAACTACTCAAAACGTAACACTGAACGTGTATATATATATATATATATATATGTATGTGTGTGTGTGTGTGTGTGTGTGTGTGTATGTATGTATGTCAGTAACTTTAATATCACAAACTCATATCTGAATAAAGTTGGTAAAATGCAGGCGTACGCACACACATAGAGGCATATATAAATGCATACATACATACATACATACATACATACATATGTACGTACGTACGTACTTACGTACTTAAACGAACATACGCATCTATCCATGTATGCACATATATGTAAATGCACTCATACAAAAATAATTAAAACCGTTTCTTTACCTTTCGATGCTGACCGCTGTAAGGTTGAAAATCGATCCAACGGCTGTTAACATTTCAATGAATCCAGTGAATTTACACAAAAAAATTCCAGTGGACCAATGAGCTATTGAACTTTTGGTCACTTCGTACGGCACACAGACCAACAAGAAGAGTAAATCAGCCAAAGCAAGACTAACCAGAAACGAAGTAGTTACACTTCGGTTTTTCTTATCAGCGCACATAGCAAAAACTACCAAACCGTTTCCAATGAGACCAACTATAAAACAGATGCTGTAAACAACGACTGTGAGAATAAAATGTGGTTCTTGTATCCAGGGTTTGCGTAGATTTTCGATTTTCCCTGGGTAATATATTCTGTCCATATCTTCAGTACCATCCACATAAATATAATCCTTGAATTTTAAACCAACGTCTTCGTTAGAATCGTTGTAAAGAAAAGAATACACCATTTTGTCCAAAGTTTCTTTTTATTCGTTTATTCTATTTATATATATTTTTTAGTTCTCTCTCTCTCTCTCTCTCTCTATATATATATATATATATATATATATATATATATATATATATATATATATATATATATATATATATATATGTATGTATGTATGTATGTATGTATGTATGTAATATATAAGTATATCGGAGATTGTGTGTCTGGTGTTAGTTACTTTGGTTTTAGCGTTTGTTTAGATTGTTGCGGTTCTGGCCATGTTGAAACACAATTCATTAACTTGAAATATATATTATATTGCCTACAGAGATATTGTTATTACTGGTGGTGGTGGTGGGTGGTGGTGGGTGGCAGTTGTGGTTTGGTGACGTTGAAGCTGTTTTACCGAGCTGAGCTTCTTTTTTTTTTTTTTTTCAAATATCGTTACATCTACAATTATTTTTCTACAAATTGTGAAATGGTGACAGCAGCTGTAATAAATCCAATTTCGAGATGAAACTGGTTTGATTATGAGTAAGATGCTCGAGTGCTATGGTGAGTACGTCAGCATGCGTTTATGTGTGTCTGTCTGTCTGTGTATTTAGATGTTTGCTTGTATGTATGTATATACATATACATATATATATATATATATATATATATATATATATATATATATATATATATATATATATATATATATATATATATATATATATATATATATATATATATATATATATGTATGTATGTATGTATGTATGTATGTATGTATGTATGTGTTTGTAAATAATAGATGGAAAGATAGATAGATAGAGAGAGAGAGAGAGAGAGAGAGAGAGAGAGAGAGAGAGAGAGAGGGGAAAGTGAGAAGAATAAATTGTATGATTTATAGAGGGAAGTGCGAGTGATTTGAATTAGTTAAGAGAGCGAGGGAAAGAAAGAGAACGTGACGAAAGGAGAAAAGAGAGAGACAGAGACAGAGAGAGAGAGGGAGTTAGAGAATGCTTCCGAGTGATTTTTAAAAAATATTTTGAGTTAAAATGTCGAATCTATATAGAAGAGTTGATAAAGGACTGACCCTATATTAGACGGCTTTTACACGTTACTCTGACTATAACCTTAAAGCAAGTTGTATAGAGTTGATAGAAAAGAGTAGAAGAATTTCGGCAATATGAATTAGACTCGAGGTGAAGAGAATTTTACCATTCGTCACTTCACTGATATATCACTCTCAACTATCAACTATAAGAAACTTGTTCTCAGGTCAAAGTAACATAAAATTATTATTATTATTATTATTAGTAGTAGTAGTAGTAGTAGTAGTAGTAGTAGTAGTAGTAGTAGTAGTAGTAGTAGTAGTATACACACAACAGATTAAACTTTTGGAAAAGAAAAATTCCTAGCATCGGGCTACAAGAAGTAACCTTAAATGCCAAGAACCCTCTTAAGTATCCTAGCTGCCCCTATATTATTATTATTATTATTATTGTTGTTGTTGTTGGTGGTGGTGGTGGTAATTAGGGAATCGAACGCTCTATTCTGGCTATCATCAACACCACCATCACAGTAATTATCGCGGCTGCTGTTGCTGCTATTGCTTCTGCGCTGCAGTTGCTTCTACTACTACTACTACTACTACTACTACTACTACTACTACTACTACTACTACTACGCTTGTTGCTGCTACTGCTGTTATCTCTGTTACCGTTACTCCCAGAGTTATCGGAAGGAAATACTCATCGTATTTTTGATCCTTGTCGTCATTACCACCATTACGATTGTAGCTGTTGATTAATTCTTAATCGCTTTTACAGAGCTTTTATTATTGTTGTTGTTGTTTTATGTGCAACTCTATAATTATTATTGTTTACTGTAGTTTATGGAATGGCTTCTTTTTTTGTTGTTGTTGTTATTGTCGCTATAATGGACGTCGTCCTTAAAGCCGACGTTGTTCTCAAAGTAATATTCTTATCATTAGTGTTATTGTAAATCTGGTGGCTGTATATAATAACGGTAAAAGAATTAAAAATAAAATAAAAACAAGATTCCAGTCACATTTATGAAATGTCCGTGATGTTTTCTTTCTGATTTCACAAATTCTTCAAGGCCAGCCTTTCGAGTACGAACACAAATAGTATGTCGGCTGTTACGAAATGCTACGACGACAGACTTTTCTCTTGTCCGCCATTGAAAATCTGTCAAATAAAAAAAGAAAACGATCAATAGCTTCGACCAGTGAAGACTTCGAGAATGCATTTTGATATCAACTCAGTTATAATAATAATAATAATAATAATAATAATAATAATAATAATAATGATAATAATAATAATAATGATGATGATGATGATGATGATGATAATAATAATAATAATAATAATAATAATAATGATAATAATAATAATAATGATGATGATAATAATGATAATAATAATAATAATAATAATAATAGTAATAATACATTTGTGTACATACGTGTGTGTGAGTGTGTGTGTGCGCGTGTGTGTGTGTGTGTGTGTGTGTGTGTGTGTGTGTGTGTGTGTGTGTGTGTGTGTGTGTGTGTGTGTGTTTGTATTTGCACATACATTATGTGGGTGATATTTTCAACCGACATGTTTCAATCGTATCTGTTTCTTCAAGTGCTGCAATTCTGTGTATGTACATTTATTTGCGAGGTTACTGACAATTATTAATGGTTTTCCCCATTGTATTGATGCGCCATTTTCTATCATTAGCAAAACTGTCATCATTTTTTTCCGACACGGCTATAGTAGCAATAATAACTAACAAAATTAGTAACTATAATTATTCTTTTAGATTTTCTCATTAAGCAAGCAATTTCGAAGGGAGGGCGTTACACAATACCATCGAAACCAGAACGTGACTGATATTTATTTTATGGACAGGATTCATTTTATGGCACAGAATTATACGATGAACGGTTTTGATAACAGTGCAGTTTTTGAGTATAGGTTTTATTCAATGTAAACTCAACGGGAAGAAAATAATAATTCTTGTGAACAGTGGTTTATAGACACTCTAGACTGATCATGTCTTATATTAAGACTGTCACCAGCAAGATGGCCTTAGGAACGAACACATTGCACTTTTAATGATTTCAACTTCAAAATGAAAGCTAGTACTTAAATATTAATACTTTACGAATCATTGAGAGGGCTCTTATGCTATAAATAATGGCTAAATCTCACTCGGGTCATAACATGCCTTAGTAAACTGAAGACACTTTGAATGATATGATCCAGGGTTTCATGTACTTAAGAAAAATACGGCACTATCACAGCTGGAACGTCCTTTATCTATGGCACTCGCGTTTGATTTCAGGTTTAACGGTTACAACGATATCAATGTTCATTTGTATATGTAATCCTAAATTCAAATACTTGAATATACAGCTTACAGAGAAAACGCAACCTGACTATTATTTGCTTCACTTCTGTATTTAAAAATAATTTGCAGCATCAGTAAATGAATACCTGTTATGTCCTCTGACAAGCAAAAGACTCTTACAACTACGTCGTTAGAAATTATAATGATGCACAAAATGAAAAAAAAACCAGTTGCTTTAAAGAAAATTTACGTTTCTTTTGCTTTTACTTGATTCAGACCATTTTGGGGCACCACGATATTTATTTTATCTCGTCTTTTGATGATTCGCTAAGTTACGGAGATGTAAACAAACGGTGAAGGACAAGCAAAAAGCACGCACGCAAGCACACACACACGCTTACGCACTCACACACACACATATATACATATACATACAAATATGTGTGTGTGTGTACAATTTTTCCAGTCTCCGCCTACAAGTTCACTCTCACAGTATTGGTCATTCCGGGGCTATAGTTGTGCAGATAATTGCACAAGGCACTGTGCAGTGGGACGGGACCCAAAATCACGTGTGGTGAAGCAAACTTTTTAACCTCACACACAAAAACATTGTAAATAGCTGCAGCAAGAACAGAAAAAAGCTAATCATATGGTTCAATACTCCTTTTAGTATAATGCCAAATTTTCACGTCACCAGATCATTTTTAAACTCAATAAAAATGTCTTGGTAAATCACATATTCGAAAAGATAATATGCCGCTCAGCATTTCATCCGTCGTGGTAACGATTCTACCTTACTGCAGTTTGAAATATTGAGCTCAAAATTGGACGTGCTTTTTTTATGGATGTTTACACCACAAATTGTGTAAATAACAAACAACGTTATTATCACTGACAGTCGCTATTTTCATCCTATTTGTTGAAAATGACGTGTATGTATCACATGAACTACCTCGCATCTTTTCGCTATCATCGTTAACTTAGCATCATAGATGGAGATGGTTTAAAAGATAATTGTGCAAAATGTAAATATTCCCATATATGGCTACGAATGCATTTCCGGGCTAAAGCTTTACATCTCACTATATTTGTTACGGTTTTGCTTTGTTCTATTTTCTTGTAAATTGCGCCTTACCAGGCTTATCTTTGTAATTTTCTCCAAATATTTAGATATTTCCTATACTATATTGTTTAATACCCGTGGTATAATCACTCATACATCGATAACCATGCTTCAACTCTTTCTATTCTATATCTTATCTGTTGTCTTTTTTTCTCTCCATAAAACCTTTTGTATAGTCATTCCCTTCGCTCCTTTTTCTTCACCACTCATTTCATTATCTAACTATTTCGATCTAACTTGTCTTTATATATTTATTTATTGCTGTTTTCCACTAACATTCAGTTATCGGTTTAAAAAGAAATCACATACGATTCAATCGACCATACTTCTTCCATCATATTGAGGGAAATCGATATAGTTATACAATACATATCGCTTGCCAATATATTACTAGTTGATACATAAATATTACAGGATGGGTGGCAGATTTGATAAACCTTATCAAAAACACAGTTCATCGTCCGAAAATCATTCAAGTTGTATCTCTATTTCTTTAAACTTATTATTATTCCCATCCCACTTGTAACTCTCAAAGAAAGCAAACAGTGCAACAAAACAGATACGTGTTAGCCTTCACTCCCACATCTCTTATTCCTCATCTCTCTCTCTCCCTATCTCTCGCTCTCTCTTTCTCTCTCTTCTTCGTCATCTCTTTTTCTAATTTTTCTCTTTCCCTGCTCTTATACTTTTTTCTGTGAATTTACGTTCGAGTAAGAACTACTTTTTTACGAATATTTTCTTTCCATATTCTTGTAGTCTTCCGAATTTTACGTAAAAAAGAAATTAAATTCTTATTCCTATTTTTTCTATTTCCTATACACACAAACACACACACTCGTGCACATAAAACACACATACATGTATGTATACACACACAAATATATATCACTTTAATGCTACTTCATATATATTTTTGCTGTTTCCCGTACTCTTCGTATATTCTCCCTACGCATATTATGCATACATATATTATAAGCATACATTCATATATATATATATATATATATATATATATATATATATATATATATATATACATACAAATGTCATTAAATGTACTAGGGTGTTAGGAAACACTTACATTGCTAGAAAGAAAAGCTAAATCGCTGTAATACTGCAGTTAACGCACATGAATGGAAACATATACACTAACAGAGATTATAACCGTCCGAAAAGTGCCGATAGAGGATTCTTAGTAGTGACGCGTCAGTTTCGGCAGTTTCCGTTGCCTCATCAGTTAAGAAAGCTCGTCCTCGGCTCTTTCCGAATTTCGCTTCACCATTAGTATTTAGGTTGTCGCCATCCAAATATTTGGATGATTTACCGATTCACTAATGTGTATAAAGAAAATTAAAATAAGCAACAGTTTGCAATGTTTCAACATAAAGGAGAATTACAAATGACACTAAATGTGTTTAGGGTGAAACATTGAAAACTGCTATTTATATTAATAGTAGGTGTTGTACTGGTCGTGTTGTATTCTTGGGTTGCAACGGAACAGACTATGAGCTGTTAATATCGAGCAATATTTTATGCAACCGAACAAAACATTTTTAACAGATGCCGTTTTTATTCGACATGATCACGCGAGGATGGAGCTTTATCATTCAATAAATTCTGTCAAGAAAATTCCTTGCACGTTATGGAGAATGTCTTATGAGAT
>NC_142937.1:90949836-90962336 GCF_046866305.1 Octopus bimaculoides | reverse complement strand
CATTATATAAAATGCTGCCAGTTCTCTGTCAATCTTTTTCTCACTCTCTTCCTTTGAGTAGAATATACATAAACAAACAAAGGTAAGCAAAGTGAAATAGCT
Source organism: Octopus bimaculoides (assembly GCF_046866305.1). NCBI lineage: Eukaryota > Metazoa > Mollusca > Cephalopoda > Octopoda > Octopodidae > Octopus > Octopus bimaculoides. The sequence continues at coordinate 90,962,234 of NC_142937.1, read as the reverse complement.
CAGAGTGGCCAATGGCATGTACCTGAATAACAGACAAATACATGAATTTCAAATGCCATAAAGCATCAATTCTTGATTTATTGATATTATCTCTACCTTTAGATGATGCCCCATAATTACGTGATGGCAATTGAGAACAACTCCACATGAGAAGAGGAAGTAATCAAAGAATCAAGAATTTCTCTGAAAGTGTCATTCCATTGACGAAAAGAACATACTTAGCTTCAGCAGATAAGAGGACAAACGTTGGTAAGTGTTTCTGGCTTAATAATAGTCAGGAGCACAACACTTTCTCAGCCTTATCTCTAGTAACCAAAGGACACACACACACACACACACACACACACACACACACACACATTTGTATCTTTTATCTTTCATCTTCTACTGGCTTCAGTCATTTGACTGCGGACATGCTATATCATATATATATATATATACATACATACACACACACACACACACACACACACACACATATATATATATATATATATATATATATATATATATATATATATATATATATATATACAGGGTGATTCAAAGGTCTCCATACATAGGAAAAAATTTATAAGAAACAGATTATAAGATCTCCTAGATTGCTTGATCTGACCCTTCTTGATTTCTATCTTTGGGGTCATGTGAAAAGCATGGTGTATCGCGGAAAGATGAAAGACAAATCATTTCAAGGAACGCATCACCAACTCATTTGCACAAGTATCACCAGATGTGCTATTACGAGTTCACAATGAACTCGTAAACGTATTGCAATGTGTATTCAAAACAATGGTAACCATATAGAGACTGTTAAATAAAAAAAAAATTGTTCTTATAAACTGCTTCTTATAAAAAGATAAATTGTTCCTATATATGGTGACTTTCGAACCAGCCTGTATATATAGTTGTAATTTAGGAAAAAAAACAAAAGACGAAAACAGGTGTATAGACAACAAGCAGGTGTATTTGTTTATCGCTCGGAAAGGTACGAAAGTCTTTTACGTTTCAAGCCTGCGCTCTTCAACAGAAAGGAACATGAGAAGATAAACAGAGAGAGAATTAAAAAAAGCTTTAGTGGCTAGCGGTCAATTATGGCGATATATGTATGTATATATGTATATATCATTTATTATTTATAGAAGACAGAGGCGCACATATAGTGGACTAGATTATGCGAATACTAATCCCATGCTAAATACGACTTCCACTGCTTGAGTGTTGCAAACATTGATGTATATTATGTAAAAAGATTTTTAAAAAAGGGTTACCAATAAGAAAATCAATAGCTCAATGAATCTTCCTTTCTCTCTGTATCTCTGAATTATAGTGCAATCTAGAAAACATTCTTGAATCAAAATTACAGCATTTAATGGTATATGAGACGCATTTTTAAAAGAAAAATGCCTCACAAAATCACTCCAGTTCCTTTATACATCGTCAAGTCTATTATAAACTTTAATGCTCACAAATATGTTTTCCCTGGATGTGAACTGCTGAAATGTGGACAGCATTTAATGGCATGTGAGACGCATGTTTAAAAGAAAGATGCCTCAGCATACTCTTCGACCAGGCAGAAGCTGTCTAATATGCCTGTGCATCTTTTACGTGATTGCTTAAACACCACACTCATGATCCTTGCGTAGTAACATTGTTGGATTAGTAATAGTCACTCTCATTGTATACTGTTGTATGTGCATGAAGTTAAAAAAAGATATCATTAATAGGCGAAAACATACGACAATAAATGTATGATGGGCGCGAACACAATTTATGAATTATTGAAAACATAATAGTTATTTAGAACATAAGAATAAATTATATATTATTATCTTTCTCTATTAAAATTTACCTGTGAATAAGAAGCAAATAACAAAAGCTTTCGTTCTGCATATATTTCAAAGTTTATGAACATCTGTGCTGTTTATATTAACTTACGTAATAAATATGGAATAAAGCTTGTGTCTTTAGATGAAAAGAAATTATAACTATTGATCCTATATTCAAAAAAGTTAAGCCATAATAATGGGTTAATTAGAAAACAGTGGTTTGAAAGTATGTCTGGATTATCATGTTCATTATCGTTTATATTTCTATCCGCAATGTGTCGGTTACACACAGAAATGGATTTAACTAGAAATTAAATATAAATGAATTAACTGAGACTTTCGGTGAATTAATACAAAATAATGACAAGTCTGAACAGGTTTCCAACTGGTGATGAAACAATCTATCAGAAAAATATAAAAACTACGTAATCGTAGCTCGTCCAGTCGATAGTGACGGATTAGATTATTTGCCAAGGGATCGATGCTTCGTGTTTCGTATACAGTTATCAGGATATTCTTGATAAACAACTCTTAATATTTCATCAGATTTTGAAAGCAGTGATCTTGCAGGATTGTTACCATTCCGGTAAAAATGCTTAAGTGGCATTTCGTCCGTTTTTACGTTCTGAGTTCAAATTCCACCAAGATCGACTTCGCATTTCATCCTTTCGGAGGTCGATAAAATAAGTACCAGTTGAGCACTGGGGTCGATGTGATCGACTCACTCCCGCCTTCCAAATTGCTGGCCTTATGCCAAAATTTGAAACCAATATTTCATCAGTTTATTCAAGCTTCCTTATTCTGTCGTTCTTTTCCTGGCACTCCCCCCAAAAATACATACGATACATACCTAATCGACATTTTGACGTATTTTACTGCTCCGCTTACACGATCACCACATCGAACTACACAGCAGTTTCTAACGAAAGTATTCACCAGATAAATAAATATTAACTTTAGTTTTAGTGTTCTGAGTTCTTTCTTCTTTTCTTTACAATCGTATAACCAGTGTTGCTAAGAGCACTTCAAATACATACATACGCGCATGCATACAGACACACACACATATGCACACACACACGCACAAATATGCATATACATTGCTATTACTCTCACTACTTCTCCTTCACTGAATTATTATTTTGTCTCCTCTCCCTTCGCTTATACTACTCTTACTGCTACTCCGTCCTACTCCTACTCTGTGATTTTGGACATATATATATATATATATATATATATATATATATATATATATATATAGAGAGAGAGAGAGAGAGAGAGAGAGATACATACATACATACATACATACAGACATACATACATGGCTAAAATAATATGGGATAGCAAAATTTTAGAAGTTTCACTACCAGTAGCCTAGCATGTATTTAAAGTCAATAGACTTTTCCATATGAAATTAGCCACTGATGAGAACTTCGCATAGCGAATTATTTAATTGGCTAATAAAGTTCGAAACCTAGGTATGGCTTTTAAAATAAAAAGGGTAAAAGTTTTTATTTTTCATTCCCTTCGAAATTGCTCTTTAATGTGGTTTTGGACGTTTTGACGACTCTTTCTAGCATGTAAGGCTGCCTGGTAAGAGTCGCCTCTTTTGTGTTTAAATGTACACTAATTTTAGATAGATAGATAGATAGATAGATAGATAGATAGATAGATAGATAGATAGATAGATAGATGTACTTCCAAATATATAAAAATACTACGCTCATTATTATATTAGGAGATTGAAGGTAGAGGCGCACATTGGCTGGACTAGATTGTACGAATACTAACTCCAAGCTGAACCTAACTCCCACAAGGTAGTTAATACAAATACCACTTAAGTGTTACAAACATTGATATATGTTACGTAAAAAGACAAACGGCCAACCAATAAAAGAATCGATAGATCAATGACTCTTCATTTTTTTCTTTCTCACCGTATCTGTTGTAGTATGAGGCCGTGCGCACGCACACATCCACATACATTTGGCTATGCGTACAAATTTTTTATAGGAGTGTTTGTAAGGTGTTTGCGGTTTATTTAGTCATTGATGTATCAATTCGTCATGTCACTATCCATTGATCCGTGAATGTGTGTGTGTGTGTGTGTGTGTGTGTGTGCGCGTGCGTGTATACTTGCATAACTATATAACTAATCACCTCTTGATAACGATATATGTGTGGGGATTGTGGCTTCCACAATCACCGTTGATCTATGTTTATCATGGTCGTGTGTGTGTATATATATATATACATACATAAACATATATATATTTATATATATCCATGCATATATGTACATACCTACATCTATATGTATACATTCATGCATATATGGGTACAGGACATCACAAAAAACGTTAAACACAATGAGAAACGAAAACGGAAAACGAACTTTTTTCGAGCAACGAAAAAAAAAAAAAACAGAGAAACGAGACATGCAACATAAAGAGTATAACCCTTCGTCAGTTGTCCCTGTTCCATCTACACCGCGTTTCGAAGGCAAGGACAATACGCGACTTCGTTGGAACAATCCTTCCCGCAAAGCAAATTTTTTAAAAAATTGGAATCTTTTGCGGAGGGTGAAAGTGTTAACAAGAACAGGACAGTGAGAACAAGACAGTAAAACAAACGAGCGCGCGCGCGCGTGTGTGTGTGTGTGTGTGTGTGTGTGTGTGTGTGTGTGTGTGTGTTAACTTATTTCTTGCCGAAACTATTTTATAACGCATTATGTTATGCGTACAAACATATACTGCTCCTTTATAACAATGTCCGGTATTGCTCTAAAACAATTTTGAATTATACTTCAAGATTACAATGACATGTCTGACGATTGAAAGATCACGATTTTAATCTTTCTGCCTCACATCAGCTGCAGTTTTATTATTTAGAACCAACCATGTTTTCGCATTTAGTCTATTTATTTATCGACCAATACCAAGAACATACCAAGAAACTGGCAATTCTGCTTTTATTAAGTGAAAAATTGAAGCAGCGGGTGGAAGAGATTGTCAATGTAGTGGCATGTGAAATTACAAAGAATTCATCTCTGTTGTGAAATTTCGTGCATGTTGGTTAGACTTTTCTATTTGGTGGGGTGACCTTCGATTTTGAATGTGGCACATCGTGTCATTTACATAGTTTGAGGTGGCGGGGTCTGAGGCAACGTTTGTATGGCGTGGGTGGTTTGGTTTAAATGACGCTTGTCAGCGCATGGTTAAGATGGAGAATGGTGTTATTTGCAAAGATATTTCTATGTGAAAGGAAAAATCTGTTCCTCAAAATGACTGCAACCAGGTTTTGACATGCATTAGCACGAGTGTGGGAAACGTTAACGATTTATTTTTACACTAAATTTTCGAGAAAGCGGATGAAGTTCCATCATCACACCCTAAAATGGTTAAGGAGATGAGAGATTGGTGCAGATCATAAGGAGATAACTTATTTAAGACGTTGTCATGTTAGAAATTGTGAAAGATTTTAATGAAGTCTACCGGTTTCTACTCATAAGGTAAACGTTATCTACATATCTCTGATAGGATCGTTCGACTAATTAGAAATAAAAAGTAAATCTCCGTTAAATCAAACCTTAACATTTTAAATGAAATAGCACGTATGAAAATGTAGTTCTAGAAAAGATGTTTATGGCTTGGATGTCTTTCGCCATAGTCTGGTTGATCAGGGATAGCGAGAGACTAAGCAGCAACGATACACATAACGTCTCTAAATAGTAAATTATTTTCCGGTTGAAGAGTGAAGGACAACGATTGTATAAATTTCATGGGAAGAAAATTCTGTTGTTCTCGTTCATTTTGTTGATTCAGCAACAACTCTAGACCAACCACGATTAAACACACTCCTGATAAAAGGTTTTCCAGCCATGACCATCCTATCGTTTTTTCTACGCTCAAGTAATCCAAGACTACATTCTCGAATGTGTCCTTCTCTAAGATATGCTGGGATTGGAAAGAGATCTGGTTGATATTTTTAACAGGTCGAGTGGACTAAATAAAGTCTATTTCATTGATTCTATGTTCGGTTTTAAATATTGGAAGGCGGGATAGCTTGCAATACTTTGCGATGCATAAATACATCTTTAACTTCACGGATGACAATCATAATTCATTGAAACATACTTAACACAACGTCTTAATTAACCAATGTGTCTCTAGTCTAGGATAAAATTTGTGGTTTATAAACAAGAGGGGGACCCTATGACTCCACGTATTAATAAGTTAACTAAGAAGACAGGAACCATTTTGGCTGCATTCACCTCACAAAGTGACACCATCAGCTGATTTATTTTGTGTATTGATAATAAATCAATATGGATCCATATATCATCTGACTGGGGAACATGTGTGATTCTAATCGATAATTCTTAGCAAATTTATTGTCAGTAAATGAGGAAGTAAGAAGTGACGCCCCAAGCAACAATATTAAGAAAGGAATATGTTTCTAAAATGAATGCTTGCGTTCGAACGCGGCGAGTTGACAGAAACGTTAGTGCGCCGGGCGAAATGCTTAAATGCATTTCGTCTGTCTTTTTGTTCTGAGTTCAAATTCCACTGAAGTCGACTTTACCTTCTGTATATATTATTCTTTTTATGAAGTATTTAATGAAGTTATTTTTAATATGCTGTTGAATTAGGGTAAACACACCAGCATCGGTTGTCAAGCGATGTTGGGGAGACAAACACAAACATATATATACACACATACATAGATATATATATATACATATATACGACGAGCTTCTTTCAGTTTCCGTCTACCAAATCCACTCACAAGGCTTTGGTCAGCTCCAGGCAATAGTAGCAGACACTTGCCGAAGGTGTCACGCAGCGGGAATGAACTCGGAACCATGTGGTTGGTAAGCAAGCCACTTACCACACATCTACTCCTGCACCTATTTATTCTTTTCTACTCTAGGCACAAGGCCCGAAATTTGGGGGGGGGGCCAGTCGATTAGATTGACCCCAGTACGCAACTGGTACTTGATTTATCGACCGCGAAAGGATAAAAGGCAAAGTCGACCTCGGCGGAAATACCTCTAAGCATTTCGCCCGGCGTACTAACGTTTCTGCCGGTTCGCTGGCTTACATGTATAACTTATTCTCATACATATACACACATACACTCACACATCCTTAGATACGAACACGTTAAAAGGATAAAAATTGTAATAATAACAATGATGACGAAAATAATATACAAATAACAACAACAATAATAATAATAATAATAATAATAATAATAATAATAATAATAATAATAATAATAATAATCCGTTGGAGGGAAAGACGTCAATTCTCTAATCCGAAAAGTGAGAGCAAGGACACTGGAAAGCGGCTTTAGGTGAAGAAGTGTGTTATGTTAATTACAAAGAGAAGCCGGAAGATAAATGCCGAAGGTATAAAATTACCACAAGATGATATTCGTTCGCTAAGAAATAATGAGGTACATAAGAACTCCAAGGTGATAGGATAATGGAAGGATAAATGACAGAGAAAAATGTCCAAAACGCACAAGAAAAGAATGAAATACTCGAAAAAAAAAATGAAATGGAGAGAATATCATGAAAGCAATAATTACATTGGCTCTGCAAGTATTAAGATACACTGCTCTTTTTCTAAAATGGACATAAACAGAGCTGAAGAACTTAGATAGAATTAGAAAGATTCTCGCAGTGTACAACGCACACTACCCCCAAAAAAGGAATATCGACAGTCTTTACTAGTAATACAGGGGGGAGATAAAGGATTGCTAAACGCCGAAGACACCGTTAGCAAGCGAAATGGGGATTTGGAAAATTATGCGGTGCGGAATGAGAAAAAAAAAAGAATTTTGGCAGTCAGAGATATCCAAAATATTATTGAAACAGTAGGAGAATTCGAGTACAGAAGGACGAATATAAAAGCAAATAGCTGGAAGGAAGAATAAAAAATCAAATAGCTGGCGTGACTATTTCATGCAAAAACCAGGGATGTTGGAATAAAGAAGGCGGGTTTTGGCTGACAGACTAAAACCAGAAACGATTTACCGAAACGCTAATTATAACTGCTCAGAAACAAACCATTAGGATTAATCTGAAAAAAACAAAGTCAGAGAGCAAACGCAGAACCTGTGCAAAAACATACAAAAGTACTAACCATCCCTTCAGTGAATGCATTAAGCTAGCACGAAAAGAGTATAAGCGCAGCTATAACTGTGTAAGTAAAATAATGTATTGGGATGTTAACCGAGTGTGTGTATTGAAAGCTACAGATAGTAGTATGAACACGAGCAATAATTTTTGTTCTGTAATACAGAATGAGAATTATAGGATTATATGGGATTTCCTTATAAAATCTGACCATGCTATTGATGTAACTATGCCAGATGTGATTATAGAGGACAAAGATTGTAAAACAAAAACATATACTTTACAATACAATATGATAATAGGGTACGTACTAAAGAAATTGAAAAAAATTGTGAAATATCAAGAACTACAATGATGTTGTTAATGATAGTAGTAAAAACGATAATAATAATGACAATAATAGTTATGAAAGTAATGATAATACAAAAAGAAACAAAAGAAAGGACAGTTGAAAGAAGGCGGAGATATGCAAATAAAGAGGGACAAACAGGTTAAGTGGTGATGTATATAATCTGGTTAATGAACCAGATTCAGGTAACAGATGATATGTAAGAACTGTGAGTGTGTGTGGGCGGGGTGTAGAATAATGGACAGTATCATAAAATATGTGCAGGATAATCTTAAGTGCACTTGGGCAAAAGACCTACACAAAAGGATTGCTTACTGAAAATGTGTCTTAATCGATGCCTATAACTGACAATCGATTCATTACTCCTATTAATCAGTTTCCGCCTATTAGTTATAATAAGGGTTATGAGCTTGCGTTTATGCAATCCACAGCCTCACCCGCGACCTCGATAAGGAGCGGCAAAATCTATAATGGATGAAAGGAACTCGGATTTGACCCTCTTCGACCTGATGTCAAAGATGTACTCACGTTTAAAAGACGTACAGAGATATACCTCTTAACGAAGTCGGTTGTATAACTGTGTAATATTTCGTAGTGCTGTGCGTTATTAAAGCACATTTTAAAGTCACAATAGTCCTCATGCAATCCCTATCTGAAGGACAGAGCCTCGACATCCTACAATTATATTTATAGGTACTTATACTCGGAGGAGTCGGTATGCTGTTATGCGTCGGGAAGGCTTCATGGTTTGATATCATCACCACCACTATCACCAACACCATTACCACCACCACCATCATCATCGTCATAATCATCACTACCACCACCATCACTCCCATCACCATCATCATAATCATCATCATCGTTATCCTCATCCACAATGCCACCGCTAACATCATTAACACTACCGCCGCCAGACCATTATCGTAATCACTACAACCATCATCACCAACACCGGTATTATCACCCCCACTATTGTAGTTCACGACTTCATCAGACATCTTCCTCTTGTGGAATCCCTACCACACCACCATCACCGCCACTACCACCACCACCTGCATGATAGTCCCCGTCGCCTATCAATCTTTCTTGCTAACCAGTTCCTGAAGTGCCTTCAGACGAAACAACACGCATCCTGTTGCACAGGATTGAGATAAGATTAACACTTTTAGTTCTTCTCTTTATGTGGCCTAAATGTGTATAGTGGAACAGGCGGCACCAAGTGACATGTGTGTGTGTGGGGGGGGGGGTTATGTATATGAGAAGGATACAAGGGAAGGATGGAAGCGCGTTGTCATTCAGCGATGCATAACGACAACTGATAGGGTGGTCGAAAGAGTGATAGGGAGACATATCTATGAATGTCTATATAAATATGTGTACACATTATCTATCCACACGCATAGATAAAAATATATACATACAGGTGTGTGTGTGTGTGTGTGTGTGTGTGTGTGTGTGTTTATAATGGTATGTGTGTATACATATATATATAGTTCCTCTTCCAGTTTTGGTGCTAATTCCTCTTAGTAGATCGATATTCCATAAACCATAGAGAACAATAAACTATATCGAACTGTAAAAGTCTGAACATATCGTTAATATCTCGGTTCCGATCTGCTTTAAATTTTCATTTGCATTTTTTTTTCTTGTCTTAGATATTCTCTTTTTATTCTTTCCCCTTTTCCATTATTTTTAGGCCTTTTCCGTTCATCAGAATCTTTACTACCATTTTTTTTTTTTTTTTATCTCCATCTCCATCTCCTTGGTTTCCTATTTGTCTTTATGATTTCCGATTATTCTACATTTTTTTTCCTGAAAGGACCCCTGTTTTTTATTCTTTATCTTTTTACTGAGAAAGTTTTTGTTCTCCATCTAGCTCTGTATTATCTAATTTTCTTTTACGTGGAACCAGTGCCAACTTCTCTTCTGCTGTCATTGCCGTGTTTGTTCTCTTCTTGGCATAACCTTTCTAAATTCATCTCATTTTCTTTGTTTTTCAACCTTTCATGTTCAATAGGTATTTCGATTTGTGAATCTTCTTGTCTCCTCTGAAATTTTTCTACGTATATTGTTTTATTTACTTCACATTTATAATCATATATCTTCCTTATTTTCTGTATATTTTAACTTTTTCTCAACAATTCTATAACGGCTTCCTTTATCTACACTTTTGATAATTTCACAGTCCTAAATTTTGCCTCCTATTTGATTTCTAGTTGAACTGTTTGGACATTTCCCCTGTCTAGTAACCATTCTTCTCTTTCGGAAACTCATTAGGTTTTGTTTAACAGCAAAATATATCAACAATTTTCCATTATCATCTCTCCGTCTGAACTTTAATTTTTCAATGATATTTTCATTCCATTGTGCTTGTTTCCCACTTTGGCATTAAAATCTCCCATAATACATGAATATGTTTAATTATGCTTTTCTACATTCGTCACTTCATCTATGTCTTCATCTTCGCTATTCCATTCTTGACTCATAAAACTGTATGTCTGCCATAATTTCTCCTTCCTGAAATCGCAGTTGCTTACAAATCTCTGAATATAATTCGAAAATGATAATTTTTTTCATTTTTCTCCCAATTAAGAATCCTACACTCATAGCTCGCTTGCGTCTTTGTATTTTCCCCCCGATATTTTATGGCATGGATCCTCCATTTAGTTTTGTTATATCTTCACATGTTCTATTAGTTTTCCCTTGTGTAATAAGTACACATTTAATGGCACTTCCAGACTTCCTCTCAAACTTAACTCAATCAGTTTCCTTACGGATTCAGTGGTACGTTTTCATCTCTACGTATTCCAGTCGTATCTGTGCTTACTTGGCATCGCTCGTTGTGCCTTTACTGTAGTTTCTTTTTCTTTTCTCCAATATTGTTAACTGGTGAAAAGATTAAAAATATTAAAAGATCACTGAAAGTTTTATGGTCATACATGATGCTGACCGGGCATATTGCCAGTCTCATATTTTTATCAACGTCTTTTAAAAACACTTTCCCAGTCAGATGAGACTAACGAAGTCCCAAGAATTTTCCCAGTCCCACACTCCAGAAAACATCGAGAATGTAGCTTACCTATTGAAAGTAGATTAACATAAATAGCAACAGCGAGAAAAATCTCTGATTTATGAAATGACACAAGCATAAAAGGAAATAGTAAAGACATTTAAAATATTATTATTTCCATTGTATAACATTTTCTTTACAGTCGTATCAAACAAAAGAAAGAAGGATTTTAACGTAAATTAAGTAAAGCTTCAGAAAGAGCGTTTAATTTTGGTGAGAACTTCTTTATGAAGTGTAGCTCCACTGCTTTTTCAAAAGTTTGGGTCGTTCCTTGAACATTTATAGCAGGAGAAGATCTTAAGTTTTACTTCTCCACATATTTCCAAATTATTGCTCAGTGGAATTTTCTTTCCCCACTCAATGTCAATAAGTATTGAATTCTAAACAAACAAGTCTGACCATACAAAAGCCACGCCTCTGTACCTTCCACTCGTTCCCAAAGATTTTTCTTCTTTCTTCTCCCTTGCTTAGCAAATCCCACAATTTTTCATATATAAAAAGGCCAAGAAATCTAACTTTAAACCACTTTTTGATAAATTCGATAACAGAAGAATGCGCTAAATGACAAATAAAATGTAAATAAAAATATATGTAACCATCCAACATACTATCTTATTTTTCTAAATATATATATACATATATATATATATATATATATACATACATACATATATATACATATATATATATATATGAATATATATATATGTGTGTGTGTATATATATATATATATATATATATATATATATATATATATGTTAAATCTCTGAACTTCCCTTGGCAAATACAGACAGGACACAGAAGTGTGTCGATAGCCAGCTGGAGGAGATTTCCTCCTGGGGCTAAAAGCAACAGTAACATCCACCCCTCGGGGTCAGCCACACACATAAATATATATATATATATATATATATATATATATATATATATATATATATATATATGTATCGAGCGTTAAACTAATACATCTGTTTGTTGTTTACACACTCGTCTTCGTCTTTTGA
>NC_142937.1:90934836-90939836 GCF_046866305.1 Octopus bimaculoides | reverse complement strand
TGAAAATAATAAAATAATAAAATAATTTGAACTCAGAGCGTAACGATGAGCGAATTACTGATAAACATTTCGTCCAACGTGCTAACGAGTCTGCCAAAACAAACAATGCAAAGCATTTTTCCGACGATCTAACGATTCTGCCAACTTACCGCTTTGCAGAAATGCTAAATACAATGTCCTTTCGCAATATCGTGAGATCCTGAAGTAAAAAGAGAAACAAATAAATACAGACACAGGGGAAAGAGGGAATGATTCGTAATATGGAATATGAAGTGAAAGTATGTTTCTCTGAAATTATTCCGAATATAGAAAAGACGAAACCATTAAACTTTGTTCCTTGTTGAAAACTATCCTTCATTTACACAGTAAAGAAGTAAACACTTAATCATTTTCTGGAGATAAAATAATGTATATGAACAGACCTAAAATAATACGTTTCTTTTTTTTCATATTGTATTTGATTTAATGTACAACAAACGCTAAACTGATTTTATTTGCATATCAAAGTAAAATCGCATAACGTATACTAATGTAAAGCGAAAAAAAAATCAAAACTAATAATGAGAACTATTGGCTTAATTAATCAAATATTTCAGATCGACAAAATTGTTGTACCATTCATGTGCTTTTCCTTTCAGCACCATACAGCGTTATACATATATATGAGCAAAAACATTCGAATGCTTACATTCGAAATAAGATGTTACTATTGTTAATACCATCTATGGCAAATATTTTTAATTGATAATATTAACAACAGTAACATGGGTGGTTCACAGGTTTAGCCAACACCCGAAACCATGGTATATGAGCATTTAAACGGCATAATCTCTATAGGTATGCTTTTTAATTCTTTGCCCGTTTCCTCGCATACTGTTATTTTCTATGAATTTGGTGCCTTCTGGCGGTTGAATTGAGACTTCATTTTCAAATAGGTTGATGCACACTGCATCCTTAAGGCTTCGTGCTAATTATATATTTTATAGCTTATAATGCTATTAAACCTGCGAACCGCCCATGTTACTGCTGTTAATATTATCAATTAAAAATATTTGCCATAGATGGTATTAACAATAGTAACATCTTGTTTCGAATGTCAGCATTCGAATGTGTTTAATCATAAATATTTTGCACCATGCGTTGCTGGTTTTTGGCGCAAAACAAGCCAGAGCGTATAATGGATTTATAACGTGGCGGATTTGGAATTTTTTGCCCAGTAACTCATACCGAGGAAGGTTAAGGCCCTCGGGCCAACACCCGAAACCGTAGTATATGAGCATCTGAACGGTATAATGCTTATAGATATGCTTTTTAATTCTTTGTCCGTTTCCTAGCACACTGTTATTTTCCATTATTTTGGTGCCTCCTGGCGGTTGAATTGAGACTTTAGCCCTTGTTTCTAAATAGGCTGATGCTCACTGCATCCTTAAGGCTTCGTGCTAATATACACATGTGTGTGTGTGTATTTATGTATGTGTGTTAATGTTTGATGTTTGTATTTATACTAAGTTGCAAATAAAAACAATTTTACATTAAACTGAAGGATTGTGGCTATATGGTGAGAAATTTGCTTCCCAACCAGTGATTCCGGGTTCAGTCCCACTGCATGGCAAATTGTACAAGTGTCTTCTAAAATAGCATCGGACCGATCAATGCTTTCTGAGTGAATTTGGTAAACGGAAACTGAAAGAAGCCCACGATATAAATATAGAAGCGGACGAAAGAGAGGGAAACCAAACGAGCGCAATTTGTCAAGAACCCTTTTAGGTTCACCCGAATGCTGTTGGGGGTAACTAAATCAAGAAAATTGACCAGCTCCACAAAAGAGGTAGAAGCATTTCTGAGGGAGACTCACAACGATGACCTCAGAAACGAACCACTTGATGTCAACCCCAATGTCGGTAGAGCCGAAATAGCAGTAAATAAATTCAACCTCAGCTGTCCATCCTGAAAAGAAGTGAATAAGGCCGGATCAGGATCAGCTCCTGGCCCAAGTGGTATACCTTAAAGTATACAAGAAATGCCCGCGGCTCCTTCGGAGGTTATGGACCCTGTTCCCGAAAGATCTGGACAAAGGTTATCATCTCACCATGCTGGAAGAAGGCAGAAGGATGTTTTGTGCCAAATTAAGAAAACTCCACAGCCGTTAATATACATATAAATAATAAATATATATATATATATGTGTGTGTGTGTGTGTGTGTGTGTGTGTGTGTGCGTGTATATATCAGAATGTATATATCTGTGGTGGAGTTGGTTCATTCGACTGAAAGTTCTTCAAGGCGGTGCTCCAGCATGGCCGCTGTCTAATGGCTGAAATAAATATAAGATAAAAAAAAGAGGAGGTATGTATGTATGCATATGTGTATGCGTGTATGCATGTATGTATGGGTATATGTATGTGTGTATGTATTTTATGTATTTATGCATGTACGTACGTGTGTATATGTATGTATATGTATGTATGTATATATGTATGTATGTGTATGTGTGTATATATGTATGTATGCATGTATGCATATATATCTGTATGAATGTACGCCTGCTTTTTTTTCCAAGTTGATGCTCATATGAAATTTTAGCTTTTGGTAGATAATTTCCTTCAAAAGTTTTTTTCATCTTTCCACAAGGTAAATTCATATTTGGAAAGCAATCAAGATATGTGTGTGTATGTGTGTGTGTATGTTTCTATGTACGTGTGTGTCTGTGTGCACGTACATATATATATGTGTGTGTGTGTGTAGCTATATATATATATATATATATATATATATATATATATATATATATATATATATATATTAACTGTTGTTAAGGACACGCTATTTCATTTTGTAACTATAATATACTACCAAATATATTAACGGTTTGCAAATCAATATTGTGCATTAGTTTTGTGTTAGTATTACGGTTTTCCCATTTGCAGTATTAATAGCAAAAGGTAATGTTTATCACACACTTAAAGAGGGGGCGGTGTTAGAACACAGGTTAGGGCGTTATTTGCCATGATAGAGCCGCACATATGGACTTGTAATGCACAAACTCAACCGTGTTTACATCGGTGGCGGGCAAGAACTGTCCACTATGACTGACCGTTGGATAGATGTACTCGTTTACCAAACGGCGTACCTTTCAATGCTGGCTCTGAATTCTATTGAAAACCAGTAGAGATCAGCTTAAAAAGGAATTGATCCAGCATGGCCCCAGCCTCTGGCTGAACACATTAAGAGAATAACAGGATAAAAAGAATATAGATATATATATATATATATATATATATATATAAATACATACATATTTCTGTATGTATGTATGCATGTATGTATATATCTTTATATATATATATATATATGTGTGTGTGTGTGTGTATGTGTGTGTGTGTGTGTGTGTGTGTGTGTGTGTGTGTGTGTGTGTGTGTGTGTGTGTATGTGTATTGTGTGTATATGTTTATTAAGTAATTTTTTTATTGAACATAGATTTATTGCATTACTTAACGAAACGAATAATAATCTAATGAAAACATTAGCAGAAGTTTTAGGAGTTTTATTAAGTATTGTATCATCAAAACATCATGATTCGATATAAGAGGAAACAAACCCAGAAGTACGTCATATCCTCATCGGTTATTGGCCAAAGGATCAAAGAGGTTTCACACCTTCAAAATTGCCCTGATCCTTTCATCGATAATTGATGAGCATTTGGCGAACTTCTGGCTCTGTTTTCCGTTTGTTTGCGCATTTATTGTTTTTTTTTAATATAATTATTACTTAATGGAATGCCACGTACTGTCCCTTATTTTGTTTATAGTGTTTTTACAGAGATAGATAGATAGATAGATAGATAGATAGATAGATAGATAGATAGATAGATAGACAGAAAAAGAGAGAGAGGGGGGGAAGAGAGACAGAGAGATGGAGAGGAAGAGAGACATGCTGCAGGACACGTGGATATCTGCAAGGTGGAGAATCCAATTGTTTTGGTCTTAAGGTGAGAATGTTATAGAAGCTGGAGAAATATTTAAAGACAATAATACACAGGCATCAATTAAAAATAAATAAATAGAATCAAAAACGAAAGATGGAGGATTACAAGCCAGCAGATGTATGAATACAGGAAACGAGGAAATAGGTATGTGGGTAAAAGATGAAAAGTACGTTAGGAAAACGTTACGAAAGAGGATATGTATGTACTTTTCTACTCTAGGGACAAGGCCCAAAACGTTTGGGCAAGGGACCAGTTGATTAGATTGACCCCCAGTACGCGTCTGGTGCTTAATTTATCGATCCCGAAAGGATCAAACACAAACACGACCTCGGTGGAATTTGAACTCAGAACGTAAAGACAGATGAAATACTGCCAAGCATTTCGCCCGGCGTGTTAACGTTTATTATTTCTCTATTGTCAACAAGGGGCTAAACATAGAGGGAACAAACAAGGAACAGACAAACGGATTAAGTCGATTACATCGGCCCCAGTGCGTAACTAGTACTTAATTTATCGACCCCGAAAAGATGAAAGGAAAAGTCAACCTCGGCGGAATTTGAACTCAGAACGTAAAGACAGACGAAATACCGCTCAGCATCTCGCCCGGCGTGCTAACGCTTCTGCCAGCTCGCTGCCTTTTTGTCTTTAAAATATTCTTTTCTACTCTAGGCACAAGGTCCGAAATTTTTATGGAGGGGGAAGTCGGTTTGATCGACCTCAAGATGCAACTAAATCTCACAGAGAGACTTAAGCAGTAGTGATACGATAAAATAGTTGCATGCTGTCAACTTAACGTGACAGTCCCATGAAGGGAATCATACTACTGCTATTTAGCCCTAGGAAGGCCGACAGGAAGCGGTCCGGCTTCCTAGGGCTAAATAGCAGTAGTATGATTCCCTTCATGGAACTGTCAAGTTAAGTTGACAGCATACAACTACTTTATCGTATCACTGCTGCGTAAGTCTTTCTCTGAGATTTAGGAATGGATAATTTCTAATATATATATATATATATAT